>NC_056748.1:452840151-452910151 GCF_019279795.1 Protopterus annectens | reverse complement strand
TTCAACTGAGATAGGGATGAGTGCTTCTTTATCAAGTACCACAGTTTTTTTATGTTCAAGGAAAGCCCAGAAAACAGGCCTGATAAAGAAATGTCTTTCTTTATGTTAAAGTACAAGCAATGCTAACAGTAGGAAATCTCACTGTCCTCCTGAAATAAAAGATACCAAAGATAAGTCTTTAGAACCAATCTTTCACAAAAACACTAATTTGTGATTTTTTTTCAGGGACTTCATGGACTTTGGAATAAATCTGCCACAATAAAAATATTGACTATAATAGCAATTAGAATGCAACAGTAAAAATTCACACTCTGTAAACAATTTCCAAATCAGATAGTTATTCTTCTGGAGGTCACCTGGCAAGGATTGATTGACAGTAGTATTAATGGATTATCACATCATGTAGGGAAAAAAGGGAGCATGGCACAGGATGGTTTCTGTTTTTAGCTATACACTAGACCAATGGTCTACATAGGGATAGGAATTTATCCCTACTGTGTAGATATTTGAAAGCTCAGGAAGTAAGAACAGAAGGGCAGACATTCAATTGTTGATAATTCCAGTGAATAATGAACTGAGGTGTGGCTAGCTATTCTGGTGCTTGGTACTGGCCCCGATCTGTTGAACCCTCAACTTTAAGTTGAGGGGAAACAAAAGCTCTACCATACTTTTAAACTTTAGCAAGCTCCTACCTTTTTAACAAGCAGCTCCTACAGTTTATGCCATACACAGATTGCTAAATTGCTTCAGTGCTGACAGCAAATGCAGTACCAGCACTCATTTCTGAATGCCAGTATTGCACTTAGGTCTGCAATCTTGCCCCTAACATTTTGAGCTTGGGGAAGCTACCCCTTCACCTCATACTAGCTAGACATTTGATAATGAATACTACTGCAGTAGTGATCCTTGTGCTAGTAAATAAAAGAGTATTACCATACTGTAGCAGGATTAGAATGGAAGAATACTGAAGTACTAATAGAGTTATGACACAGCTGCAGTAACTGTTTAGCATTATACATATTGTTTAAATGAGTTTTTGAAAGAAAAGTTGAGAATTATTTGTTTAAGATTTATAGATATATACTTCAAAGATTCTCAACATTTGTAGCTAATATTCATACCTCTCAGCCTCTCAGTTTTCAAAATCATGGCAGGTGACCTTCAAAAAGCATAGTGTTGCTCGTCTTGGTTTATAATTGAAGATGAACAGGTGGGGTAGTTCATTTATATGCTTTATTACATAGAAACACATGATGGATAGCAACAGTACAAAATATAAGCAAACTGATTCACTGAGTCTACACAGACATGCATGCTTACATCTCAACAGCTTACTACAAAATGGCAGTCAGGCTCACACCTGCTCAGTATTTATACACATGTGCAAGCCGATGTAAAGCTTCTTAAAGGTATACATACATACTGATCTGCATCCTCCTCCTTTATTGAATTGCCCACAATAAAAAGACACTTTAATAAGACATGCAGGTATACAAACACTAAGAAATAAACACAACATTCATGTTCAAGTTGCTGTGTATCTGAAACATGGTCTGGAAATGCAACCTGATTTAGTGATATAGTAATTGGGATTGGTTTAGCAACATGGACAGTCATTGGTGAACAACTTGCTTCAGGACTTCGGGATTCTTCTCAGGAACAGGGATATTTTCTGGAATGTCCTCTGGAACTGGAACACTGGATAACTGACTGAGATCTGGAATCTTTTTCAGAGGCAAGATACTGCAATACAGGCTGAGACATGAATACTAAATGTTTCCCATTCTGCCTAAATTCTACTCCCTGTGATTCCACAATGTACACTCTCGGCTCTGGACACAGTCTTATGACTCCAATCTGATCAAAATCTTTGCACATCTGAATCCTCACTCCAGTCTGATCAAAACCTTTGCACATCTGCATCCTCACCATTTCCCCTTCTCATAATGGATTGGGCAGTTTACTGAACTTATTAGATGACTTCTGGGATAAGTGCTTCTTTAACAGATGAGCTTTCACTGATTTGTTGTTCTTGACACATGGAACCAATGGACTACTGCTGATTGGGAACGTCATTCTGGTTTGTCTTGACAGAAGTCTCAGTGCAGGTGAACCAAGATGTTTATCACAAGGAATATTTCTGAGATTCAAAAGATTCAGGAAAACATCACTATTGTCTTGTTTCAACTGCTCTAGTAATTGTTTCACACTTTGAACTGCACATTCTGCCAAACCATTTGATTGCAGGTATTCAGGGCTCATAATATGAAAAAAAGTCAGACTCTTCAGCAAATCTCTTGAACTGCTGGCTTGTAAACTGTGTACCATTGTCAGAAATAACTTTGTGCAGACTACCATAGACTGCAAAGTGACGCTTCATCTTAGTAATGACAGTACTGGAAGTTAGATTAGGAAGTAGGTCAATCTCAAACCATTGAATAAAAGTCTGCTAACACCAAGTAATGTTGACCATTCCATTTGAAAATGTCCATAGCTACTGTGTGTTGACCAAGGTAGTTCAGGAATCTGGTTTAGCTGAAGTGGTTCCTTCTGTCGATGTGGCTTAGTACTACTCCAGACAGAACAAGATGAAAGTACTCTCTTAATGTCCTTTGACATAGAAGACCAAAAATATTAGTTCTCTCACCCTTCTTTTGGTAGAATCAGTTCCTGCGTGGCCACGATGTGAAATGGTAATATACTCTTGTTGCAAGGATTTTGGAACAATCACTTTTGGACCTTTCATGATGATACCATTGTCAAACAAAATCTTATCTCTGTAAGGAAAATATAGTTGCACTTCTATTGGTAAACAAGATTGCTTAGAAGGCCATCTGACTGATAAACTGGTTGAGATTCTAAAGTATTGGATCTGAGGCTGGGTGACTTCTAAACTCAAGTCACGTGGAAGAAAAAATTCTCAAGTTTCATGGTTTCAAAATGAAGTTTCTCATTTTTATGCTGTTCAGTGGTATTTCTGGGTGATCTGGATAATGTATCAGCAAGATAAAGAAGCTTGCCTTTTGTGTAAACAAGATTGAAATTATACTTTTGCAATTTCAACATCATATGTTGCAATCTAGCAGGAGCTGTATGCGTAGGCTTTCTCAAAATAGTGACTAGAGGTTGATTTGCTTCAATTTGAATTGAGTGGCCATAAATATAATCATGGAACTTTGAACATGGAAACACAATTGCCAAGAGCTCTTTCTCTATCTGCGCATACTGTATCCCGGTTTGGGTTAAAGTTCTGGATGCATAGACTACTAGTCTACCCTCTTGAAGAATGACTGCACCAAGATCAAACTTTGAAGCATCACAGGAAAGAGTAACTGGTTTGTGATCATCATAGAATCAGAGTTGGTGGACTGGCAATTCTCTGTTTCAAGACAACAAATGCTCTCTGGTGTTGTTCTGACCAGGACCAGGATACATCTTTGCATGTCAACTGTCTGAGGAGTGCTGAAAGTTGGCTCAAGTCTGGAATGAATTTGCCTAGATAGTTAACCATGCCAAGAAAATGTTGTAAAGCTTGAACATTGTCTGGAGCTGGCATCCCAAGAACTGCTCTCTGCTTGGAAGGATATGGTCATAAGCCTGAACTGGTAAACAAATGACCTACATAAGTAACTTCTTGTAGCCTGAATTTACACTTCTGAGGATTCAGCTTAAGATTCACTTCACGTGCTCTTTCCAGAACTTTGAGGTTTATGTCATGCTCAGCTTCACCCATTACCTCCTGCTAAAATATCATCTACTGTAATAGCACACAAAACCAGAAAAAAATTTGCTTCATTGCACACTGGAAGACTTCACTAGCAGATTTTATCCCAAATGGATTCTCAAAAATCTGTACCTTCCAAAAGGAGTACTGAAAGTGGTTATTAATGAGTATTTTTGATCAAGAAAAATTTGCCAAAATGAACTCTTTGCATCCAAGACAGAAAAAACAGTGGCATTTGGCATTAGAGCAGCGACTTCTTTGGATGAGGAGGTCTTTTCAGTGCTTTGTTCAAATCTTTTGGATCAATACATATTCTGATACCATCTGAGCTTTTCTTATGAGCAACCAACATGGAAGATATCCATTCAGTCGGTTTATGAGCTGGACAAATCCGCACTTTGCTGCACCATTTTATCTGGTTCAGATTTGACTCTGTTCTGCATAGGTACTGGAACTTTCTGGGCTGGTCTGATAACTGGGCTGACTTCAAGGTCTAACCTCATGGAGTACCCAACTGGGAGTTTGTCTTCGAAAAGATCAGCATAGGTACAGAAAATAGTCTAGGCAAAATTAGAAAGACTTCCTTATTAAATTAAAGTACTGCATTGACTGTTTCATTAAGCACAGACATACCAACAACATAAAAAGTAGGTTTTCCTAATTGATCACCTTATCTCATTTGAATGTTCTCTTTTAATAAAAGAATGAGCTTCTTTTGATTAACAAAATCCTTGGAAATTATTCCACTTTATACATCTGTGGCATTGCTGACCAAAAGCTAAGCACTTTTCTCTTTTAGACTCATGATTGCCACCACAGTTATGACAGTTGACTATGAGGCTAGGTGAAGGCACATGCTTTGAGTTTGCTGACTCACCCTTGTGCTTCACTAAGACTAGAATTTGCTAGAAAGCCATGAATTTTCCCAGGGACTGTTACAGGGTTCACAGTTGCTGCTATATTCTTGGGCCTGTTTCTTTTAACCATGTGCTGCATACTATTAACATTATCTTTAGAACATACTGAAAGCATGCAGGTTTCATTTGTAAGCATATTTTTGTGCTTTTCTGTCATCTCATATCTGACAAATCTCAATTGCCTTATTCAAAGTTAAATCACTGTCACAAAGCAAAATCATTCTCACAGCATCATATTAATACCACACACAAGTCTGTCTTATCAGCTCATCCCTTAAATCATCAAATCTGCCATTTTAACCTTGTTTCTCAAGTCAGTTATATATGCTGCAAAGGTTTCTCCAGGCTTTTGATCCCGTGTGTAAAATAAGTGCCTTTCCGTTGTAATATCCATTTGAGGGTTACACATTTCTCAAAATTTACGTTTTCACCACTAGGGGTCTTCCTTTGTTTAAGCCGGTACCACTATATGGTGCTTTTCTGCCTCGCCTGCAACCACAGCAGGTGCATACACAAATGAATGCTCTCTTTCTATGGCTTCTGCGCCGGTAAATTAAGCAGAATAAATATCTTTGTATGTGGATCTTTTTCAGAAAATGCAACTTGTATGAAAATAGTGTACGCTTGCTCAAACATTCTCCAATTCTCTGCAATATTATTATCAAATACAAGTGGACCAGGTTTCCAAAACTCAGCCAAAGTATGCCCAAACACACTATAAATATGGCCCTTGTAATTATATACGAACATGTACACACAGCAGGTATTTGTAATAACATGCAAATGCACAATAAATTCTTTGTGAAATATGCATTGAAATGGGTATATTTTATGAAATAACTGTACTGTAATACTGCACAAACTTGTGAACACTTTGTATACTTTGGATATCTTGAATAGCTTTAGTTAATGCAAAAAAGTAGCACATAGTGAAAAAAATGCGTGTTTCCTTTATTTTATTCATTTTATGCGATTCAGACACTGCTTCAAATATTTTCGTAATTATTTTGAATATTTTTATCAATATATCAGTTTCAGACATTTCATTTAACTTGAAATTCATTTTGAGCCTCAGCAGCTTACTACAAAATAGCAGTCAGGCTCTCGTGTGCTCAGTATTTATACACTTGTGCTAGCCCATGGAAATCTTCTTAAAAGTATACATACATACTGATGTACACATAGCGAAGGGTCCAAGTCATAGCACTTAAATTTTGCTTCTGCATAAATTTGCACCACTAGGGAGTGGGTGCATAATGTATAAATTCCCACCCATAATGGTGGGGGAAGAATGTTTAAATTTGCCCTCTTGTTGGCACTAGCTTAAAATTTTGGCCCTTTAATTTCTAACAAGTGCATGACTACATAGTTGCACCTGAAAGGGAAATGCATCCTTACTGCATTGTGACGAGCTAAAGTTACTCATACACACTTTACTGTGATACAAAACAGTCAATAGACTATGTCAACAATTAATAACCATCAGTAACTTTGACATAGTAACAGAATGCAGACTTTTTGCTGTTTGCAGTTGAAAATAATTCAACTAACATAAAACTACATTATGTAAGCTAAAGTAGATGTCTGACTGCATTAGACTGATGACAATCCCCAACTACCATACCGTAATCCCCCTTTGGCAAAAAAAAAAAAAAAAATACTGTAATCCCCCTTTGGCAAAAAAAAAAAAAAAAATTAAAACAGATAAGATACATTGGTGAAAGATTAGAATTCAAAAAATCCCCATCTCTGTAACAAACTTACACTAAATTCCAACCAGAGTAGTAGCCTCACTGCCTTCAGTGTAAACCTAGAAAATTTGATTGGCAGCCCCCAAATCTCCTGCTCCCCCACCACAGTCTGTCTTGTGTTTTATTTTTTATTCATTCATTAAACAGTTAAGCATCTGAGGAGCATAGTCTGCTTAACTGACTTTCTCAGAGTCTCATAAGAAGTAAATGGATATAGAAGGAATCAAACCTTGTACCTTGAATTACAGAAAGCATGTCATTAACAGCTAAGAACCTTAGTCTGTAACTGTCCTACTGGAGGCTATAGGACCTGCTGAATATTGAAAACCAAAACTGGGTATACCAAAATAAAGGAAAAAAAAAACCTTCTGAATATTGTTTATTTGGCCAAGCTTGTAATGATCCATAGGACGAGTGAACCAGTTTGTTCCTTCAGAACCAAGATGATGTTGAGGCACTTACAATTTTAGTGAATCATTTAGTGCTGGGCATCATCATTTAGTGCTGGGAATCTGGTCATAGATATTAACATGTGGGTCATACCCAGATTCATGTACAGTACGAGCTCAAATTCTAACCACTTGGTTGCTTTCTGTAGTAGATAGTGATGTAATATGGCATTATGTCCTGTAGCAAACCATTTTCTTCTTCTATAACAAATTCCTTATTTGTCCAGCATTGCCATTTAAAGATCTGTAAGGACATTGATTGTGTATATGAGGACTGGGAAAAAGCACATATGACTAGTGGTAATCTTAATTTTCATAAAATGATTGGGTTGTTAGAGGATTTTTATTTCTGACTGACGTCTGTTGTCACTACTTGCATGTGGGCAGATCTGTTCTTATGCAAAGGCCAACTAGGCAATTACCTATATATTTTTCAGATCAAGGACATATACTGTTTCTTTGCTCTAAAAATAAGTAAATGAATAAGATGCAGTACCCTGCAACAGCAAAACTTGCTTGCTCTGCAGTGTGATGGATGCCCCAGGAGGGAGGTACTCTGCAACATCAGGTTCGGACTTGAACACTGTGAGGTCACAGATAAGACAACTTGTAAAGTTAAATGGAAGGAGCAAAGCCTGTTAGCTGAGCATGCTGTGTTTACGTCAATAGGTGTTTTTCTTTTCTTTTTTTTTCTTTTTTCTTTTTAATATACCTATCGATAATGTCTGGAATCAGTGAGAGAAATGGTGTGAGTGTGAGAAACAAGAAGCAAAGAGGTAAGTAGTAGTATTTCTTCTGTGATTCTGGCCATGATCAACAAGATATTTACTGAGATATTTATGGCATATTTATGATTTTTTTGGAGTAATTATCTGTGTGCATGTGGCAAGCTGCATCTTTGATTTCCGTGAAAAGAAACTAGTAATGGTGAAATTTATTACATGACCATCCAATCTCATGGCTATAACTGCTAGGTGAGGGAGTTGGGCATACCTTTCAACTGTCCTGATTTTGGCTCAAAACTCTGTTTTGTCCCTTCCAAATCCCTAGTAAAACTGGTAAATTTGGGAGGAAGGTGGTAGATTACACCTAAGGAATAATGACAATAATTAGAGTTACACTTCCTTTGCTTCAGAAAATCTAGGTTATTTCACGTTCTTATTCTGTCAGCTGTTCATATTAATAGTAATAATATTTTAAAATGTGTCCCTGACTATTTTTGGATTCCTCCCTGATTTTATAGGTAATAAATTGAGAGCTATGGGGTTGGGGACGTTAGGATGAAAGTAACTGAGGCTCTTGCTGTATGCCCAGTTTTAAGCAGTCACTAACGGCTTTGCAAGACTAGTGTGCATTTGTGGGAATTATTTATTATTTTTTTATTTTATTTTACATATGTTGACCAGGATTGTCCGACTGAGCTGAAGAGCCCTTTTTCAGCAGAGGCCCATAGAGAAAAGCTCCAACATATTATACAATTTTCATTATAAATTAGCATTAAACAGCAATGTTACAGGATTATTACAAAGCATTAAGTAGCAATACAGTGTCAATAATCAGGAGTATGGCAAAACTATTTCAAGATGTATAAAAAGAAACGTCATTAAGATGAATATAGTTTTTGGGGTAAGTGGTTACAAAAACCCAGTTTTGTCAATGTAGTTGCATGAAGGCAAGACAATTGCAATAGAATGTTTCTCTGAGGCAATTTGCTTAATAGATTTTAGAAAACAGTAGAAAGAGTATTCAAGAAAGATTAGAGAGAGCTAGTGAGAAGAGTGAGTTAAGGGCAGAAAGTAGATTAAGGTATGGGTAGTAGGGGATGTTTAAGGAGGGAATGTTTAAGGAGGGAAAGTGCAGTGGCAGGACCCGTGACTTTTAAAGTGCTCTTTGGTGGCTGTCTTAAATTGTTTAGTATGTGTAAAGGTCCTGATTTCTAGTGGGAGCCTATTCCAGGCAATAGTGGGGTGATAGCTGTATATGTTGTGTCCAAATTACTTTGGTTTGTAGATTTGTAGTAGGTCTTGGTTAGAGCTTCGGAGAGGTCTAGAGGGAGAATAATGAGAGATGAGAGGGGATAGTGCTGGGCAGTAGGAAGGCTGGTATAGGATAGAATGGATGATCTGGAGCTGAGAGAGAAGAATCTGGTGGGGTAATTTAAGCCAGATTAGTTGTTTTAGTGAGAGACAGTGATGGGATTTGTAGGGTTGTTGGGCAGCAAGTCTAGCTACCTTGTTGTAGGTAGACTCGAGCTTGGTCAGGAGTGCCAAGTTAAGATTCGTGAGAATTTGAGAATTGTACATTAGACTGGGTAGAAGGTAGGTAAGAGAGAGAGTAATCTTAACTTCAGAGGTCAGGAATTTGTTGTTACGGTAAAGGAGCCCTAGTTTTGAATGAGTCTTTTTGATACAGTTATTAACATGCAAGTCAAATTTAAGCTGATCATTGATGGTTACGCCTAAGAGCTTAGTGATGGATTCTACCTGAATGGGAGTGTTATTAAGGGACTGTATGGAGAAATAGGGTTTAGTATTGTTGAACTTTTTTAGGCAGGAAGAGTAACAGCTTTGTTGTTTTAGGGTTAAGGATGAGCTGGTTGTTGGAGATCCATGTTTCAACTAAGTTAAAATTTGCCTGAGTAGCTGAGAAGAGCTTAGAGGGAGAGTTGGCTGTGATGATGACTGTAGAGTCATCTGTGTATTGCACTAAAGATGACTGAGGACAGGAGGTATATAGCTGATTAGTAAAGATATAAAAAAGTATAGGCCCTAGGAGGTACCCCCGTTTTTACAGGGAGGGGAGAGTGCAGAGTGCCATCTCACTGATTGAGATCTATCAGTGAGGTAGCTGGAGAACCATGCAACAGTATCGGAGGAGAAGTTGAGGTTATATAGTCTGAGCAGCAAAAGAGAGTGTGAGACAGTGTCAAAAGCTTTTGAGAGGTCCAAGAATAGGCAATAAATATGTTTATGGTTGTCCATGGCTATAGAGACAGTGTTGAGGAAGGATAATAAAGCTGTAGTGGTGCTATGTTTGGGTCTGAAGCTGTGTTGAGTGGGTGTAAGCAGATTGTCTTGTATTAGATACTGCATAACTTGTTTATGAATACATTTTTCTAGTACTTTAGAGAGAGGGGAGAGGATAGCAATAGGTCTAAAGTTGGAGACATCAGAGGAGTTACCTCCTTTATGTATAGGTAGAGTGTAGCATTGTTTCCAGATAGAAGGGACTTTAGATTCAGAGACAGAGTGATTAATTAGGGTAAATAGAGGGAGAGCAAGAGAGTCAGCTGATAGTAGAAGAAAAGTGGATGGAATATTGTCAGCTGATGCGGAGCATGGTTTTAATTTAGGGAGTAGAGTTTTGATGTGGCTAGTAGGTACAGGTTTGAGGGAGAAGGTATTTGAGGAGATAGTATTAGGAGCAGGTTCAGAAAAGTTAGAGATGTTAGTAGTAGAGGAGTTTGGGTTAGGGTTCAGTAGCTTAGATATTGAATTGATAAAATAGGTATTAAAGATAGTGGTAGTTTCTTCAGATGTCTTGTCTGGGCATGGACTTGGGGAGCAATTACCAGAATGCAATATTTGGTTAATAGAGCTCCAGAATTTTTTAGGATTAGATTTTAGGGCTGTGGGAGGTTTGTTATAGAATTTTCTTTTTGTCAGATTTCTGAGTTTTTTATATTTTTACAAGTCTGCAGAGAGTTTAGTTTGAGACAATCTTTTCCATAATTTGTCTCTAGTTATCATAAGGGTACAAGTGGCTTTTGAAAGCCATGGAGATATGGTGGACTTAATTCGGACTTTGTGAGGGGGAGCAACTGAGTCTAAGATGTTAAGGAAGTTGGAGTTGAAAGCTAGGACTGCTCCTTCTAGAGCGAGTTGGGTAAGGACTTTCCAGTTTACTTTAGAGAGGAGTACATTAAAGGTTTCTGGATGGAAGTTAGTTTGTGAGAAGTGATAAATCTAGGAGGTTTTGAGAAGTGGGGAGTGAACCTAATCACTTTTATAGGGGAGTGACTGCTCAGGGTGTTTGGTAGGGTTTCAGGGTTATGATATTTGGAAGGATTAGATGCAAGTACTCAGTCAATAAGAGTACTAGATGTGTGAGAGTTGTTTGTATGAGTAGTTTGGGAGATTAGCTGTGTAAAGCCATATAAATTAGTATAAGTATTAGAGTTTGGATTACTGAAAGTTAACCAGTTAATGTTGACATCCCCAAGGAGGATAGTTTCATTGGGGACGTGTTGAGAAAAGTATGAAAGAACCTTTTTGAGCAGAGGAATGTTGTCTCCTGGAGGAATATAGATGGCTGCTACTGTGATAGTAGTGTGGTCATTGATTTTAACGTTAGCTGTAAGTAGTTCAGCAGGAGAAAAGGATGGGATAAGTTTCATAATACTTGCAATGGTAAGGTGGTTGGAGTAGAGGATGTCTATGCCACCCCCTTTTTTGTTCTGATAATCTATGTGGAGTATATTATAACCAAGGGGGAGAATGTCTATCAGAGGTTTGGAGTTTTAGCCAAGTCTCTGTTAGGGTGATGACATCAGGGGTGTGGAAGCCTATCCAGGCATGGATTTCATTAACTTTGTTTGGAATACTATGGGCATTCATAGAGTAAAAGGAAATATGTTTGTTTGGAGAGGATGAGTTTATTAAGTAGGGAGAGGTAAGAGTTATGCATGGTGGGGTGATGGATGGGCCCAGGATTTGGATGCATGTCTCCTGATAGAAGCAGGGCTATATGAAGGTGGTAAAGTTTGACTTTAAGTGGGTTGTAAGTCAAGTACTTAGTCTTGGTTGTAGATGCTAGAGAGTGAGGGGGAGGAAGTTTGATTTTAGGCAGAGGGATGTTCATGGAAAAGATAGAGGAGGATAATACTGCAGAGATGAGAAGCGGTTAGTATGGGGGATTAGTGGGATCTCTATGGACAGGTGGTAATGGATTAGTATAAGATGCAAGAATGAGAAGGAGAAGTAATGGAGGCAAGAGGAAAATAGAGCAGGTTGCAATAGCCATAGCCTAAGGTGGGGAAGTAGGATTGGGATGGAGTGAGGAGTGGGTAAGGGACTAGGAAAAGTAAGTTGTTGGACCTGTTAGAGAGATGAAGTAAAATTTAAGTGAAACAACCAGTAGGGAGAGTAGGAGATATGCAGGAAGTAAGAGGATTTGCAGCAGACTAAACTATGAAGTGATAAGTAAGGGAGGGTAAGGTGTTAAGAATGTTTTAGCAGACAGGAAGGGGTTGAGTTAGGGGTAGAAGGGATTAGGTGGTTAGGTATAAAGGAAATTATATGGGGGGGCAGGAGGGGAGTGAAGTGAGCCTGACCGTAGCGAGGGCGAATGGAGTGGGATGGGCCAGGAAATGGCAGTCACAAGAAACAATCAGCAGGCCAGGAGGGAAACAGTAAGGAGCACACAGTGAGAGTCAGCAGGTAAGCAGAAGAGGTGGGAAGGTGTAGATAGAGAAGGAAGAGATGTTATAGATGTTATAGAGAGATATGCACAGGTATTTGCAGTAAGATAAAAACAGTTAAAAGTAAACCACAAACAGAAAAATGAATAGCATAGCTAACTAAGAGAGAGTTGACACTAGTGTAGTGAGTAACTTATAGATGGCAAAGAGATAGAGAGGCAAGGTTTCTAAACAGGCAAGTATTGGGGGGGGGTCTCAGTGGTATGCAGGTATCCTGTACAGTAGACAAAGTAAGAATAAAACTTATAGTATCTGCTTAGCACATACTTTTAGTGTAAACTGGCTATACAATAGATCACAGGTGTAATTCCAGGAGTTTGAGCAGTATCAGTAAAGGTAGACGCAGTCTTGAGGGAAGACACTTTGCTTTTAAAACCTAGGTTAAGCAGGAGGGGAGAGTGTGTGTTGAATATAAAAGCTAGGGAAATACAAAAACAACAGAGGTACTATACACGCAACTACGGATAACAGCTAGAAAGGAGTTAGTTGAGAAAATATGAAAAATACAGAAAAAAATAAAATATAGTACATATGATATTAACTTTACAGATTAGAGCAGTAACAATGTGAGACAAAAGTTCAGTAAATTACTTCTGCTATAACAATTTCAGATAAACAGTGGTAAAACTATTAACCATGATGTCTTAGTGTAAAACAACTGACAATAAAAATGCCTGCTGTAGTCATGTAGTAAACATTTGCCATTTTGTAGTTGAAATAATTAAACTAACTGAGATATGAGATTATAGCTAAATAGAAATTCTACACTTTAACTTTTGAATTCTACAAGCCAGGTTAAGGAGTTAAAACAATTGGCAGTCTCACGACAACAGAACTTAGAACTAAACAAAGTGAGCTATACTTCACATCCATAAGACTGCTACTAAAAGTATTTGACAGAGGTCATGCCATAAAGCAGTCACTGTACAAGTTATATGCCCAATAATGCAATACCTGGATTCTACAAACCAACTGTCACCAGTTAACACTGTAAAGTAATTCAAACTGCAATCTACAGATATATGGTAAAAGTGTACAATAGAGCAATTGCTACTTAAGTAGAAATATATCCAAAAGCAGATAAAAAATAACCTGCATCGATTTATGTACAGCCTTTCACTTGTGTGGCATGAGACAATAACTCAATCAAGCCATGACTTCACAAATATTTGAAAAAGTGCTTACTAAAGTCCCACAGACAAGTTGCAACAGCATACAAAGCTCTTCCAAGTGAAGTAAATGCAGTTTAAATGCTGAGTGCAAGTGAAAAGCTGTTTACATCAATATTAGGGTCCTGCACAGCACTGACATAAAGCCACAGACTAGTAGGAAGAGGAAAACAAAATGGTGCAGAAACACTAACAGTTTAAAAATTTCCCAGAGGATTAAGGATGAGAGAGAAAGAGTGGGATGCAGGGAAATGTAGTATATGCAGAGTTTGATAGAAAGGAAGGTAGAGGGGGATGCAGGGAAATGTAGTATATGCAGAGTCTGATAGACAGGAAGGTACAGTGGGATGCAGGGAAATGTAGTATATGCAGAGTGAGATAGACAGGAGAGTAAAGGGGTACTCTAGGCCAGGAAATGGCAGTCACCACAAGAAACAATCAGCAGGCCAGGAGGGAAACAGTAAGGAGCACACAGTGAGAGTCAACAGGTTAGTAGAAGAGGTGAGGAGGTGTAGACAGAGAAGGAAAATATGTTATAGTGAGATATACACAGGTATTTTCAGTAAGATAAAAACAGTTAAAAGGAAATCACAAATAGAAAAATAAAAAGAGTATAGCTAACTAAGAGAGTGTTGACACTATGATAGTGCTTAACTTATAGATGGCAAAGAGAGACAGCGGTAATGTTTCTAAACAGGTGAGTATTGGGGGAGGGGGGTCTCAGTGGTATGCAGGTATCCTGTACAGTAGACAAAGTAATACTAATTTGTGGTTTGAGCTTAGAACATACTTTTAGTGTAAACTGGCTATACAATAGAGCACAGGCGTAATTCCAGGAGTTGGAGCAGTATCAGTTAAGGTATACACAACTACCTTTTTAAGGTGTACAGAGGTAGGTACTATTTCCACAGATGTATGTATCACCACAGGCATTCATCTCCTGTGTTTATTGTGCACTGTTGCTTGTTAACATTGAACATTAAGTGTTGGCTATATCCCGTTTCTTTCTTGAAATAAAAAAAAAAAATGATCATTTTCTTTTCCATATGTATGATTTTAGATCTAGCCATCATTGAATCAAAGTGTTGGGAAAAAAGCTCTAAACTTTACCTCAGAGCATCTATAACCCTATGTCTTCTGATTCCTATTAGTCCCTAGACACTCAGTTAATTTAGTTATTGCATACAGTGAGTCTTGGTCAGTTGGGATCTGTTAAAAGCATTTCAGGAAAAGCAAAGTTGAAGAGCAAGACTAGACTTTTTTTCCCCTTAATCATGGTTTTTGTTCAGGCCATCACTGAATAGAAATGATGTTTAAAAAATGTAAAATGCACCTCAGAGTAGCTACAACCCTTGTACCTTCTGGCAGCCTTGCAACCTCAAGCTTAATGCAGTTATTTCCACCATACGTTTTACAAAGTAGTCTTGATTATTTAGGGTGCATTGAAAAGATTCAGGGGAAAAACAATGCTGACAAGCAAGACTGAATTAGGCCATCACTGCATTAAAAAATGTTTAAAAAAATTTAAAATATACCTCAGAGTATCCAGAATCCCTATAACTCCCGGGGGCCTTGCAGCCTCCACACGCCAGTTTAATGCAGTTCATTTCCACTGTAGTTATTACAGTGCAGTCTTGGCCAATTACAGTGTGATAAAATAATTCAGGGAAAAACAAAATTTAAAGAGCAAGACTGAATTTATTCCCTTAATCATGTTTTTGCTCAGGTCATCATTGAATGAGAATGGATGTGAGAAATGTTTTCTGTTTAGGCAATGTCAAAAATATAAATCTTGTCTTAGTAATATTAAGCATGAAGCCCGATATGTAAAACTCTTCTAGGCTGGTGAAGGGCCTTTGTAGTGGAAAAAAAAACGCAGCTGTTATAGTAAGACAACACACAGTAATTGTGAATCGCCTTTAAAATGGACAATGTGCATATTATCTAGTGGATCAAACAAAGGAACCAGTAATTGAACCTTGAAGCACACCTATGAACATTACCCATACAAGTGTCTTCCCACAGGCTAAACAATTCCTGGTATCCAGATAGCTGGAGAACCAGTGCAAGGATTCAGTGATACTCAGCAGTAAAGTTGTCTGTTCAAAAGTTGATAATAACTGATGATGTTGAGTGCATTTGGTAGATCAATTAAGCAGTCTCTGTAGATCTGACAGATCTGTAAAAGTAGTTGTGATGAAGTGGTTCCGGAGATGGACTGGAAACCTTTTTGGATTTCCTTACACACACACACACACACACACACACACACACACACACACGCACACACACGCACACACACGCACACACACACACACACACACACACACACACACACACACACACACACACACACACACACACACACACACACACACACACACATACTCACAGTCCTTTAACATTTTGAATCTGCTCCTTCTCTGTACAGCTTTGTGAAAATGGAAATATCGTGTTATATATATTTTCCACATACACTGACCTTTGTGTGATTCATATAATAAGATGTAAAATATTATTAAGCAATATGCTGGCTGTGTTCTTCTAAGAGTGTATCTTTATGCTCTTATCCCTTCTTTTCTAGGACATAAAATCTGTGTTTTAAACCTTCAGACATCTTTTTTTTTTTTTTATATTGTACTTCATTAAATTTTGTCTTTTATCTGACACATTTTCTGTATATCAAGGACTCCCCACTGCTTTGAAATGTCTGTTCTGCCTGTTTAATGTGGGCTTCTGAATTTTCCAGCTGTGATTTTCTTTGTTCTTAGAGATGGCAGGCAAATATTGCAGGCAAAGTCCTACTTTAGAATTTCAACAAGTTTTGTATCTTGCTTGCATACATCACAGATTACTTGTTACCTGACCAGCATAACGTAGTCTCCCTGTTACGATTTCTTTCTTTCTTTCTACTGGGATAGCCTGACTGATATTAAATCTTTCAATAGAACTTTAACATGAAACAATTACAATACAAAATATATTATTAATGAAATAAAACACAAATAGTCAAAATGGCAATAGATGCATTTTAATACATAAAGGGGAGTGATGACTGAAAAGAAACAGTAATGGTAAAACTTCTCAAATGTTCATATTTAATGTATTGGCATCAGCAAAAGCATACATTCTGTACAATTTGAAATCAACAGTGGACAGGGAAACTTCCCTGTTATGTATTGGTAGAACATTTGTTCAGTAAACGTGACAACATTTGGGATTAGATAATGTTGAAAAATTCAGTACCATGATAGCATTAGAGCATTAGTAGTTGTGATAAACGATACAAGCAGGTTATAGAATAAAGAAATGAGATGGGAAGAATTAGCTAAAAAACAGATAGTAAAAGAATGATTGAGAAATGTATTGTGTTTGAGTGAAGTTACTTTAGTATATCAACTGTTGAATAAATAAATTCCAGAGTTTTGTTTATCACATTTTGTTCAAGGATAAGATTTATCTTATTAATGTCATCAGCATTCATGCAATTCCAGGTAGATATTAGGTATTAAGTTGTCTAACAATGTTTTGTGGTTTGATACAGATTTTAGGCATGGAGAGATTGAGGTCCATATGTATGTAGTGAGTAAGGAGAATGTCCCTAGTGACTGCCTGTATTAGTTGTGATTTAGGTTTTAAGATCTATGTTATCTAGGCAGATTATTTCTTTATACCAGATTTATAATAGCTGGATATTATTCCTAGTGACTGCCTGTATTAGCTGTGATTTAGATTTTAAGATCAATGTTTAGGCAGATTATACCTTTATACCAGATTTATAATAGCTGGATATTGTCCCTAGTGACTGCCTGTATTAGTTAAGATTTTGGTTTTAAGATCTATGTTGTCTAGGCAGATTATATATTTATACCAGATTTATAATAGCTGGATATTGTCCCTAGTGACTGCCTGTATTAGTTGTGATTTAGGTTTTAAGATCAATGTTTAGGCAGATTATATCTTTTTAGCAGATTTATAATAGCTGGATATTATCCCTAGTGACTGCCTGTATTAGTTGTGATTTAGGTTTTAAGATCTATGTTTAGGCAGATTATATCTTTTTACCAGATTTATAATAGCTGGATATTATCCCTAGTGACTGCCTGTATTAGTTGTGATTTAGATTTTAAGATCTATGTTTAGGCAGATTATATCTTTTTACCAGATGTAAGAAACGAAATGTGAACGGAACCAGAAGAGTAAACTTCACGACCCAAGGACAAAATGCCAACCAAAGCAGTCAATAAAATCCTTTATTGGAAAGCCGCAACACTTAAAAACAAGTGCTTTCGCTCGGTGCAGTACCGAGCTTTTTCAAGTTCATTAAAATTGTAAAATGTTCAAGTGTTATATACAAAACCTATGTCACATGGTGTGCATAATTGATTAAATAATTAAATAATTAAGTAATTAAATGAATATTCGTGAATTAAACACCAAAGGATAAAGTTTAAATACTACTGCCTGTGTAAAAAATGAATAAAATGAGTAAAATACAATGAATATGAAACCAAAATAAATATGTAAACATATCTATAAATGCATAAATGTGTGTATACCATTAGTTATGACACATATTTAATTAAAAATACGTGTGTTCAACCACAATTAAAATGTGCTAAAAAATTCATCCAAAAACTTAAACAATCTCTTACTGTTCAAAAAATAAATAAAACACCCTTACAATTTTAGTTTTAGTTATTGTTAAAAAATATAGGGGACTTGCAGACATTGGACCCGACCCAGTTTGGCTTTGTCAAGGGAAGATCATGCCTTTTGAACTTGGTCGACTTCTTCGAAATAGTCACCAAGGCCATTGATGAGGGAAAGGCAGTCCATACAGCCTACCTTGACCTTGCAAAGGCTTTCGACACAATACCCCACTCGGGTATTGTAGAAAAACTTACCAGCTTAAATGTAAACCCATATGTCACAAGATGGGTTGCAAACTGGCTTAAGGACAGAACCCACAGGGTTAGAGTTGCTGGCGCTGTGTCAGACTCCAAGCCGGTCACAAGTGGTGTCCCACAGGGCTCGGTCCTTGGCCCCTATTGTTTGGCATCTACTTCTCAGAAGTACAGGCCAACATGGGAGGACTTTGGCTGACAAAGTTTGCAGATGACTGCAAACTGGGCCATAGTGGAAAGTGCATCGACACTGATATCCTTCAGAAGGGACTCACGGAAACAGATAGCTGGTGCCAGAGCCATGGCCTGAAGTTAAACGCCAAAAAATGTATAGTCATACCCTTCGGGAAAAACAAGGTAACCCCAAGCTACCATATAGGTGGCAATCCACTAAGCACAGAAGAGGTTATCAGGGACCTGGGGACCCAGGTTGACAGTGGCCTTTCTTTGACACTCACATTGCTAAAGTGGTTAGAAAGACCTTCTACATTGCCCACCTGATCATGAAGGGATTCACATCCAGATCTAGTGAGGTCATTGTTCCCTGTACTCTTCACTTATCAGACCAATGATCGAGTACAATGCCCCATTCGGGATGTATCTCACCCGACATCTGCAGCAATTGGAGAGACCCCAAAAGTTCCTCACCAAAAGGATAAAGGGACTCCAAAATCTGTCATATGCTGCCAGATTGAAGAAACTCCAGCTCTATTCAGTCGCATACCGTCTGCTCAGAGGTGACATGTGCCTGACATACAAGGCCATGTCCAACCCGGAATTAATGGACATGCTCCACCTCAAAAATCCAAATCCACCAAAACCACTAGAGCAAGCGACTTAAACCTTAGCACGGATATAAATAGGACGTGCTGGAGGGATAGATTTATCACTCAGAGACTCCCTATGCTGTGGAATAAAATCCCGGTCCATGTGAGGCAGAGCACCTCGCTGACTCTGTTCAAGAGAAATCTAGACCTGTGGATGGGAGATCGTAGGTTTACCCCGGGAATCATCTCTGGGTCACTGCTGGACAGAGGCACAACAAACTAATGGGCACAGTATTTTTTCATATAAGGGGTGGCGTAAGCCACAATAATTTGGGCTAGGCTTATAAATGCCTTAGGGCAGATAGCCTAGTATAAACCTATGAACCTATGAACCTATAATGAATATTAAGAATTCATTTGTTGCTTAAGCCAATGCTTAAACAAAACATATAAAAAACATGTGAATATGTATATATGTAAAAGAATTTTAAATAAATGAATTGAGGTAAAGAATATGTTTAATAACAAATACGTGCAGAAATATATTACACAGAGGTAAACGATAAACCCATCATGTAAAGTACAACTAAATGGAACTAAAATAGACCAGGGTGAATTAAAGGCTATAGGCGGGCAGTCCTTAGCTTCAGGACACTACTGATGTTTATACTATCATTGAGCCCTGGTGGTTTACCTGCATCCAGCCTTAACTGCCACAAAAGTTCTCGATATTCAAGTGTAGTCCCCCAGTCACCACCTCTAGCCTCAGGCAGAACTTGTTCTAGCACAATGAACTTCAAGCTCATATTAGGACAGGAAATTGTATGTTTGAAAAAGGCATTAGTTTCTTTTTGTTTAGAGATATTGTATAGATGTTCATAAATATGCCTTCTAAGGGGTCTTTCTGTCTTTACAACATAAAAACTTGTACATACTGTACATACCCCTAAATAGACTACCCCTTTTGTTGTGCAGTTGGAATAACAACTAGATTTGAAAAGAAATTTCCTAGATGGAATGTATAACTTAAAATCATTAAGTATAGCATCACATTGTTTACAGGCCCCACATTTAAAGGTGCCTAGTTTATGTTTGTTTGTTGTAAAATTCAAACTGTCTTTCTTTTCAAATAGTTGTTTAAGATTAATGTCCCTTTTCCAGACAAAACTAGGTTGTGCCTGTACTAGCTCATTGAGTTCATCGTGCAACGTAAGTATTGGCCAATGCTTCCAAATAACATTCTCAGTCTCGGGAGAATTGAGTGAATAAGTGTAAATGAAACTACTATGCTGCTTTAGATTACTATCTATTAAATGAACTGGGCTTTGAGAGAGTCCAGTGCCTAATAGCAGGGGATATTTGATGTCCTGTTAGTAATAATCTCCTCAGCCAAACTTGTTAATAAAGATTCAGGGTATCCCCTTTCCAAAAATAGTTTCTTCATAAATTCTACCTCATTAATAAAATCATTACTGTCACTACACATTCTAGCAGCACGAATAAATTGCCCCTTCACAATCCCTTTCTTTTGATGAAAGGGATGCCCACTTTGAAAATGCAGGTATGAGTTGGAAAAACTTGGTTTTCTAAAAAGTTTAGAAAAAAACATCTTTTTAGAGTCGTCTTTATATAAGGTGACATCCAAGTAGTGTAGCTCTCTTTCACTAATATTACAGGTGAAAGATAAAAAAATGGTGGTAGAATTGAGGTAATTAAAGAATTCATGACGGTCCATTCCATAAAATACATATATCGTCCAAATATCTTTTATAATGGGCGCTAGAATGTATCCAGTCCGTAGCAAAAATGTATTTCTGTTCCCATTTGTGTAGTACTAAGTTGGCATAAAGTGAAGCACAAGTGGCACCCATAACTACCCCTTTTCTTTGCTTAAAAAACTCACCGTTAAAATAAATAAAATAGTTCTGTAAAACTATTTCCATAAATTCTGTTACCAAATTAGCTACTTTGTTACCTAAATGTGTTTCTGTAGCTAATACTTCGTTAAACCATTCCAAGTCTATACTGTGAGGAATGCTTGGAAATAGTTCAACTATATCTATCGTAACCATGTACAAGTCCACCTTATATAATGAAGGTTGTATGTATAATAGCTGGATATTCACTTGGTTTGTATAATATATTATGTCTTATTTTAAGATGTGGGAATGGTAGGTTATGTTGAAGTTTTAACTAACTGATCTTTTCTAATGCTATACAATTTATAGGTTCATAGGTTCATAGATTAGTACTAAGATAATTGCCCTTGCGTGGCATTTTAAGCCATTTTAAGCCTAGCCAATTATCCCTTGTGAGACTCAAACCCTGCACCCTGTGTTTGTAAGGCAAACACCTTCACCATTAGGCCACCCTCCCACATTTTTTTTTTTTGGTAGATTAGCTATGTCTTTAATGATTTTGTTATAAGTCGGATAAAGCTTGTGTAGATTTTTTTTTTTTTTTGCATTTTAGAACTGTAACTGTTGATGCATATAATCATGGGAGTAAGACAGTATATGCAGTAGCAAATTGCACTTCTTCTGTTAAGTAAGATTTGGATTTATATAACACACTGTTTTATTAACTTGGATATAACATAATCAATGTGTTTGTCAAACATGGTGTGTTATGAACTATGATATTCCTTTCACTTGCTGAATAGGAGTTTTACAGCAGGGTGTAAAATGGACCTCTATACTATGCTTTTGAAGTGTATCATATCCAAAGAGTATTAGTTCTGTCATTTTCACATTTAGTATTAACTGGGACTCAGTTACCCATATTTTATTGCCTACCAAAAGACTACTGGATTATTGCTGTCATTATTGTTAGTATTATTATTTGAGGTGGGACAGATTATTGGCTTAGCATATGTGTTTAGTCAATAGCATATTGAATGGCAATTATCTTTTCAAGTAGTGTGTGCATGCCATTAAAAACTTTGTTAAAAAACAACAATGGTCTAGGAATAAATCATGAGGTATGATAACTGAGATGGGTCCTAAGGAAAAGTAAGTATCTTGGCCACTGAACATATTGTGATCTTTGACTGTTTGAACCAGTTTACATATTTTACCCCAGTCATATTTTGACTTTGCATTAGACGATGATTTAATTTCTCATGCATGGAGGTGTATGGCAGCAGTCAGTGTGTTTATTTATTTTTTTAGCATCTGATTTCAGTTTCTTAACCAACATAGTTTAAAAAGTTTATGTAAAAAAAAAAATCTTGAGGAAATGATGTATTCTCCACAACAGACAATTTTTGCATGCTGTTGATAGTAGCAATTTGTTTTTCTGTAAGTGCCAGTGCCTGTACAAGATGTACTGTACTAGATATATTGCAAAACAACTCCCTAAGTAATAATATTTATCAAAATTATACCCATCATTTGCAAAACTTCCAATGTTTACAGGATTTTCAAAAGGAGGTTTGTCATTTTATGATGAAAGGTAATATTGCATTCATTAAACACTTCTGCTGGTACAAACAAGAGTTGCAAGGAACCTGTGAAAGTAAACTCATTTGTACTTGGAAGTACCCATGTTTGCCTCTATAATAAACATCTAACTATATCACCAGTTCATTCACAGTACCCCAGTGCAAGATTCACATTAATCTGTTGACATGTGTTCTTAGCCATTCTTACGCTATACAGTTTAGATTCAGTTCCTTGCTGCTTTCCAAAGTGTAACAATACCTACATTCATTTAGAGATATTACTCCCTTAAATGCTGTGCTCTAATTGGATATTGTGTAACAATACCTCTAGTCATTTAAAGTTATGACTCCGCTAAGTGCCCTGCTCTAATTGGATATTGTGTAACGATACCTACTTTCACTTAGAGGTAGGACTCCCTTAAGTGCCCTGCTCTAATTGGATATTATGTAACAATACCTACATTCATTTAGACGTATGACTCTCTTAAGTCCCATGCTCTAATTGGCTATTGTGTAACTATACCTGCATTAATTTAGAGACATGACTCCCTTAAGTATCCTGCTCTAATTGGATATTGTAAAACAATACCTGCATTCATTCAGAGATATGACTCCCTTAAGTATCTTGCTCTAGTTGGATGTTGTGCAACAATGCCTACATTCATTTAGAGATATGACTCCCTTAAGTGCCCTGCTCTAATAGGTTCATAGGTTGGTACTAGGCTATCAGCCCTAGGGCATATACAAGCCTAGCCATAACAATTCCCTGGTGATTTCTTCCCACAGTATTTACTTCACTAGACCCCTGTCTAGCAGGGCGACTGTCATGATCCCTTGGGTGAATTTCCTATCTCCCATCCAATCATCAAGGTTCCTTTTGAAGAGGCCAAAGGGGCACTCTGCTTGACATGTATGAGCAGTCTATTTCAGAGTATCGTGAGTCTCTGGGTCAGGAACCTGAGGGATTGGAATTTCTTTAAGTGTAGCGTGTCCAACAGCTCTGGGTTTGACATGGCCTTGTATGTTAAGCAGAAATCGCCTCTGAGTAGACGATATGTGACAGAGTATAGGTGGAGTTTTTTTAGATGGTCAGCAAAGGGCATCTGCTTTAGGCCTGTGATTCTTTTAGTGAGGTGTTTCTGCAGACTTTCCAGTTGTTGCAAATGTCTTGAGAGGTACATATCAAATGGGGCATTGTATTCTATAATGGGTCTAATGAGAGATGAGTACAGTGGGACAGTGATCTCATTTTTTTCTGAATGAAAATCCCTTAGTGATGAGGTGTGTCACATAGAAGGATTTCCTGACTGTTGTGGTAGTGTGGTTATCGAAGGTGAGGCCACTGTCGATCTGTGTCCCTAAGTCTCTTATCACACTTTCAGTGTTTAGTGTACTGCCACCTATGTGGTAATTCACGAGTACATGTTTCTTTTCCCAAAGAGGATAACTATACATTTCTTGGCATTGAGCTTGAGCCCATGGCTCTGGCACCAAGCATCTGTTTCTGTAAGGCCTTTTGTAGAATATCCACATCATTTGTGGATTCAGTAATGGCTCACAGTTTTCAGTCATCTGCAAACTTTGTTAGTCACAGTCCCTTAGTGTTGGCCTGTACTTCAGAGAAGTAGATGCCAAGCAACAGCGGTCCCAGGACTGAACCCTGAGGTACTCCACTTGTCACTTGTCTGGAGCTGGATTTGGAGTTGGCTACTTTTCTAGTGTGGGTTCTGTCAGTAAGCCAGTTGGCAACCCATCGAGTGATGTAGGGATTAATGCCCAACTTAGTAAGTTTATATATGATTCCAGAGTGGGGGATGGTGTTGAAGGCCTTGGTGAGGTCCAAATAGGCTGTGTGGACCACCTTACCCGTGTCCACAGCTCTGGAGACTGATTTGAAGAAGTATATCAGGTTCAGGAGACAAGATTGGCCATTCACAAACCCAAACTGTGTGGGGTCCAGTGTTTGAAGGTTGCCAATGTCTTTGTTTATAAGTTCCATGATAATACATTCTATGGCCTTGCAGATCAGGCTCGTCAGACTGATGGGATGGTAGTTTCTGGGATCCAAGATGGATCCCCCCTTGTGGAGTGGGATAACTGTAGCTGTGCACCACTCAATGGGCACGATGCCTGAGGTGAGGCTATGATTAAACATGACACTTAGGTGAGGTGCCAGTTCATTTTGTAGTTTATGTAGTACACAGCCTGGGATGTCATCTGGTCCCATGGAAGCTGTATTCTTAGCTTTGGAGAGTGAGTTTTTTACCTGTGTGGCCATTATTACCGGAATTTGGCAATCTTTTGGTATTGAGATGGGCCCTTTAGGGGGTGAGAGTGGGGTGAAGTTTGCACTGAATCGATCTGCCAGGATATTGGCAATTTCTTTAAGATCAGTATATTTAATGTCATTCTGTTGTAGCTCAAAGCAGATCTGAGCATTGCCATTTAGATTCTTGACATAACTATAGAATGCCTTGTAGTTGTCTTTGGAATCTTTGGTAATTTTATTTTCATAACTAGCTTTGGAGGATCTTATGAGGGATCTCAGCTTCTTACTGAGTCTGGTAAGGAAGTTTTTTGCATCCTGGGATATTCCTCTTTTCTGCAACAGTTTCTTCCTTTTGTTGTAAAGATTGCTTATGGCAAGGGACCACCAGACTGGCTTCCCTTTTTTGGAGGAGAGCGTCTTGGTTCTACTGGGGATGGCACAATTCATGCACGAGTGGATGTGCTCGTACAGTGCCTTAGTGTAGGATTCAGCAGTCGAACTTTCAGTTCCTCTTTGCATGGGTGTCATGAAGTTTGTCTCTTCTGACTTGAGTAGCATGAAGTTGGCTTTGGGGAACTTTTTTACAAAGGTTTCCTTACTGGGGAGTAGGGGTGGAGTGTCGATGTCAAGGGTGATTAGCTTATGATCAGACCTGACCAACGAGGAGGTGACCATAGGTGTGGAGCATCAATTTCCCATGTTGGTAATGACCAGGTCTAGGATATTGGAGCCGCTGGTGGGACTAAGGATTAGCTGATCCCGGGCATTGGAATTTATGACTTCCAAAAAACGTTGGGCAAAGCTGTTGGTACACAAGTAGTTTTCCCAGTTAATGACAGGGTAGTTGAAATTACCCAGTATTAGGGTGTTTTGTTGTATCTTAATATTTTTCAGTATGTTTAGAAAGATGTAGTGAGTATCTTGGGGCATGGTGGGGGATCTGTAGCAAGATACAATTTGGTTGGATATTGTGTAACAATACCTACATTCATTCAGAGATATGACTCCCTTAAGAGCCCTGCTCTAATTGGATATTGTGTAACAACACCTACATTCATTTAGAGATATGACTACCATAAATGTCCTTCTCTTATTGGATATTGTGAAACAATACCTACATTCATTTAGATATATGACTCCTTTAAGGGCCCTGCTCTAATTGGATATTGCCAAACACTACCTACATTCATTTAGCGACATGACTCCCTCACGAGCCCTGCTCTCTTTGGATATTGTGTAACAATACCTACATTCATTCAGAGATATGACTCCCTTAAGTGCCCTGCTCTAATTCGATATTCTGAAACAATACCTACATTTATTTAGATATATGACTTCTTTAAGGGCCCTGCTTTAACTGGATATTGTGTAACAATACCTACACTCATTTAGTGATACGACTCCCTTATGTGCCCTGCTCTAATATGATATTATGTGACAAATGCTGCATTCATTTGGAGATATGAGTCCATTAAGTGCGCTGCTCCAAATGGATACTGTCTAACAATACGTACATTCATTTTAAAGATATGACTCCCTTAAGTGCCCTGCTCTACTTTGATATTGTGTAACAATACCTACATTCATTTAGAGATATGCCTATTAAGTGCCCTGCTCTGATTGGACATTGTGTAATAACACTTACATTCATTTAGGGATATGACTCCCTTAAGTTTCCTGCTCTAACTGGTTATTATGTATCAATACCTACATTCCTTCAGAGCTATGACTCCCTTAATTGCCCTGCTTTAATTAGATATTGTCACAGTACCTACATTCATTCAGAGCTATGACTCCCTTAAGTGCCCTGCTCTAATTGGATATTGTGTAACAATACCTATATTCATTTATCGATACAACTCCTTTAAGTACCCAGCTCTAATTGGATATTGTGTAACAATACCTACATTTATTTAGATATGACTCCCTTAAGTGCCCTGCTCTAATTGTATATTTTCTAACAATACCTACATTCATTTAGAGATATGACTCCCTCAAGGGCCCTGCTCTAATTGGCTATTGTGTAACAATACCTACATTCATTTAGATGTATGACTCCCTTAAGTGCCTTGTTCTAACTGGATATTCTGTAACAATACCTGCATTCATATAGAGATATGACTCCCTTAAGTGTCCTGCCCTAACTGGATATTCTGTAACAATACCAACATTTATTTAGAGACATGACTCCCTTAAGAACCCTGCTCTAACTGTATTTTATGTAACAATACTTCAATTCGTTTAGACATATGACTCCCTTAAGTCCCTTGCTCTAATTTAGATATTGTGTAACAATATCTACATTTATTTAGAGATATAACTCCTTAAGTGCCCTGCTCTAATTGGATATTGTGTAACAATACCTACATTCATTTAGACATATGACTCTCTTATGTGCCCTGCTCTAATTGAATGTTGTGCAACAATACCTACATTCTTTTAGAGATACGACTACCATAAATGCCCTGCGCTAATTGGATATTTGAAACAATACCTACATTTATTTAGATATATACTCCTTTAAAGGTCTTGCTTTAATTGGATATTGTGTACCAACACCTACACTCATTTAGTGATATGACTCCCTTAAGTGCCCTGCTCTAATCTGATATTATGTGACAATACTGCATTCATTTACAGATATGACTCCCTTAAGTGCATTGCTCAACAGACATTCTGTATAACAATACCTGCATTCATTTAGAGATATGATTCCCTTTAGTGCCCTGCTGTATTTGGATACTGTGCAGCAATTCTTACATTCATTCAGAGATATGACTTCCTTAAGTGTCCTGCTCTAATTGGATATTGTGTAACAATGCCTACATTCATTTAGACATATGAGTCCCTTAAGTGCCCTGCTCTGATTGGATATTGTGTAATAATACCTAGTTTCATTCAGAGATATGCCTCTCTTAAGTACCCTGTTCTGATTGGATATTGTGTAACAATACCTGCATTCATTTAGAGATATGACTGCCTTAAGTTCCTTAGTCTTCTTGGATATTGCGTAACAATATCTACATTCATTCAGGGATTATGACTCCCTTAAGTGCCCTGCCCTATTAGTGGTTGGCATAACAATACCTACATTATTTCAGACATATGATTCCCTTAAGTTCCCTGCTCTAATTGGATATTGTGTCACAATACCCATATTCATTTAGAGCTATGACTCGCTTAAGTGCCCTGCTCTAATTGGTTACTGTGTATCAATACCTACATTCATTCAGAGCTATGACTCCCTTAAGTGCCCTGCTCTAATTCGATATTGTGTAACAATACGTACATTCATTTACAGATATGACTCCCTTAATTGCCCTGCTCTAAATGGATATTGTGTCACAGTACCTACATTAATTTAGAGACATGAATCCCTTAAGTGGCCTGCTCAAATTGGATATTGTGTAAAAATGCCTTCATTCATTTAGGTTCATAGGTTCATACTAGGCTATCTGCCGTGAGGCATTTATAAGCCTAGCCCGAGTGTGTTTGGCTTTCGCCACCCTTTGATTTGAGTTTGCTGTGCCCTTTTTAAGGTTAGTTTACTGAGCCTCTGTCTAGTAGAGACACAGAAGTAATCCCCAGGGTAAACCTACGATCTCCCATCCACTCATCAAGATTCCTCTTGAAGAGAGTCAGTGAGGTGCTCTGCCTAACATGGACTGGGATTCTATTCCAGAGCGAAGGGAGCCTCTGGGTTATGAATCTGTCCCTCCAGCATGTTCTATTTATTTCTGTGCTGAGGTTCAAGTTCCTCAAGCGCATGGTTCTAAGGGATTTAGATTTTCTGAGGTGGAACATGTCCATTAATTCTGGGTTGGACATAGCTTTGTATGTCAGGCATAGATCGCCTCGAAGTAGGCGGTATGCAACTGAGTAGAGCTGGAGGGTTTTTTTATCCGGGCATCATATGGGATCTGTTTGAGTCCCTTGATCCTTTTTGTGAGATACTTTTGGGGTCTTTCTAGTTGCTGTAAGTGTCGGGTAAGGTACATCCCAAAAGGGGCATTGTATTCTATGATGGGCCTGATGAGGGTTGAATAAAGGGGCACTATTACCTCACTTGATCTAGATGTGAATCCTTTCATGATAAGGTGGGCTATGTAGAAGGTCTTTCTAACCACTTTGGCAATGTGGTTGTCAAAGGAGAGATTGCGATCAACTTGGGTCCCCAGGTCCCTAATTACTTCTTCCATACTTAATGGGTTACCACCTATGTGGTAATTTGTGGGCACTTTGATTTTGCCAAAGGGTATGACTATACACTTTTTGGCATTTAGCTTTAGGCCATGGCTCTGGCACCAGTTATCCTTCTCTGTGAGACCATTTTGGAGGATGTTCGTGTCAGCTGGAGAGTCAATTATGGTGCCCAGTTTGTATGTCATCTGCGAACTTGGTCAGCCATAGTCCTCCCGTGTTGGCCTGTACCTCGGAGAAGTATATGCCGAACAATAGAGGTCCCTGGACAGAGCCTTGTGGGACACCACTTGTAAACGGTTTTGAATCTGACATGGCTCCAGCAATTCTGACTCTGTGGGTTCTGTCTTTGAGCCAGTTAGCAACCCATCTTGTGACATAGGGGTTTATATTTAAGCTGGATAGCTTATCTATGATTCCCAAGTGGGGTATTGTGTCAAATGCCTTTGCGAGGTCCAGATAGGCTGTGTGGACTACCTTCCCTTCATCTATGGCCTTGGTGACTGTTTTGAAAAAGTCGACCAGGTTCAGGAGGCAGGATCTGCCCTTGACAAAGCCAAATTGGGTAGGATCTAGTGTCTGTAGGTCCCCAATGTCTTTGTTTATGAGTTCCATGATGATCCTCTCCATGGCCTTGCAGATAAGGCTAGTTAGGCTTATGGGGCGATAGTTACCAGGGTCCGTTGAGGCACCACCTTTGTGGAGTGGGGCCACTGTTGAAGTACACCATTCTTTTGGTACATATCCTGTAGTGAGGCTGAGATTGTACAGCAGTTTTACGTGAGGGTTTAGTTCTTCTTGGAGTTCATGTAGGACGCAACCCGAGACACCGTCTGGTCCCATTGAAGCAGTGTTTTTTGCTTTGGAGAGAGCGGCATTCACCTGAGCATCTGAGATGTTAGGGAGGCTGCACTCTGCTGGGATATATGTTTGCTCTTTTGGGGGAGTGGGGGGGGAGTTTGCACTGAACCTGTCTGCCAGGATGTTGGCAATGTATGTGGGTACAGTGTATTTTTTGTCATTTAGAAACAACTCTGAGCATATCTGGGAGTTGCATCCCAGGTTCTTAACATAGCTAAAGAAAGCCTTGTGATTGTCTTTAGTGTCCTGTGCAATTTTTCTCTCGAAGCTGGCCTTGGAGGATTTTATGAGGGATCGTAACTTTTTGCTAGTACTGATCAGAGATGCCTTCCCTTTTAGGGATTTTGCTCTATCATGTAGTAGCTTCCTCCTTCTGTTGTACAACTTATTTATGGCTGGGGTCCACCAGACTGGATGCCTGCCTTTGGACGATTGGGTCTTGGTTTTGTTTGGGATAGCATGATCCATGCATTCCTGGAGGTGTCCATAGAATGAGTTTATATAGGATTCTGTGGTTTGGGCCATAGTTTCCACTGGCCTGGGGGCCTTGAAGGATTCCACCTCAGTTTTGAGAAGTGTGAAGTTCGCTTTTGAGAAGCTTTTCACTGTGGTTTTCTGGGCTGGGGGGTGGCGTTGGGTTTTGGATATCCAGTGAAATTAATTTATGGTCTGATCTTACCAATGAGGGGTATACTTCTGGTGTGGAGCATAGGGTCACCATGTTGGTGATGATCAGGTCAAGTATGTTTTCCCCTCTTGTGGGAGTTGTGACTATTTGTTCCATGGCATTTGAGTTTATAAATTCCAGGAATCTTTGGGCTAGGGTGTTGGGGCTTGAGCAATGCTCCCAGTCTATGTTTGGGTAGTTGAAGTCACCCAATATAATGGTGTTTGGAGAGATCTTCATGTTCTCCAATGTTTTCAGGAAAGCCGAGTGAGATTCCTGATTTTGAGATGGTGGTCTGTAGCATGCTATAAACTGAAAGGCAGTTTTGCCCACTGTTAGTTGCACATGGATGGTTTCTGATGCTTCGAGCAACGCCACTAACCTGGAGGTGTGGGTATCCTTGATTAATATGGATACTCCCCCTCCTTTTGTGGTTCGGTCTGAGTTTTGGGGCCTAAAAGCATGATATGAGGTATAACCTGGTAGTGCTGGGTTGCTTTCTGGAGCCTTGAACCAGTTTTTTGTCACTGCGCAGATATCGATGTTCTCCATACTGAGGAGAGCTTCGAGTGCGTACGTTTTGAGGTTTAGACTTCTGGCGTTTAGCAGCATTACCCTTAGTTTCTTGTTCTTTGTGTTTTCTATGGAGGTGGGTTTGTCTTTTGAGCCTTGCCTAAAAAAGGCACTATGGGGGTGGTAAGAGCCTTTGCCAGTATCCGAAAGCCCAGGGGTGACAGGTGCAAGCCGTCCCTATCGAAGCAATGTGGCTTGTCGAGCATGTCATCCCAGGCTGACAGGCACTGGATCCCCTTTGAATGACACCAAAATTTTAGCCAATTGTTAAAATCGATCATTTTGTCTTTATACTGCAGCATCATTCTAGGTGAGGGTAAGATGCTGCTCAACGTCAGGGTCATACCGGCCTGGGCTACATGATCGGAGAGCTCCTCTATGTCTCTTTTCATGTAGTCGAGGGAGGCACGTCTCAGGTCATTCACACCAGCATGTACTATGACAGAGTCATATTTGTACTTGCTTTGGAGTGACCTGAGTGCTTGCGTTATGTGGCGGATCCTAGCGCCCAACAGGCAGCTCACTGTGACTTTCTCCTTGTTCAGCCTGGTGAGCAGGACATCAGTGTGTCTGACTATGGAATCACCTATTACAAGTGTATCAGGTGTGTTATTCAGCCTTAAGGGCTGTGACTGTTTGGCACACTGACTTTGTGAGCTATGTGTTGCACATGTTTTGCTGTGGGGTAACGTTTGCTTGGATGTCTGCTTTGGAGGTCTCTGTTGCTTAGGTAGATTTTTATTTAGAGCCTCCGAGTATGTTTTTGTGTGTTTATGTGTTTGGTTTGCTGTTGTGGTAGGACTATGTGAGACTGGATTAGTGTTGTGTGAGGTTACCTTCTCCTCCTGACTGGTTAAACCACTTCTGAGGTGAGAGAGCTCAGCCTCCAGTTTGGCTATATGGATGCATTTCTCACATATGTTTGAACCTGTTTGGAGGAGGAGAGGGTTGTCTGGGTACATGAGGCAGTTGTAACATTGCCTCAAGATTCCCAGATTCACCAGCTGGACTGGAGAGGAGACCATTAACTGACCTTTGGACATGCTAGAGTAGTAAAGGGAACTCTTTTATCACTTAATTACAAAGGACCAATAGGGGACAAGGTAATTGTGGAGATGAGGATGTAGTGCTTTTACTTTATTAGTGCAAGATTGTAGGATTGCTTATTTGGGTAAGTGCAGGGACTTAGATTGAGAATAGGGTGTTTAATTTGAGATATGACTTCCTTAACTGCCCTGCTCTAACTGAATATTATACCTACATTCATTTAGAGATATGACTCCCTTAAGTGCCCTGCTCTAACTGGATGTTGTGTAGCAATACCTACATTCATTTTTAGATATGAGTCCCTTAAGTACCCTGCTCTACGCTCTAATTGGATATTGGTTGTCCACTGTCCACAAGACAATGTCACTTCTGCTGCATGAGCACTGTGCAGGGTGAATAGATTTTTTTATTTGTTTTGCAATTCATTGCCAATAAAATCTGGCTATTACTTGGGCCTTATGTTTACCTCTTCTCATGTTACATTCAAGTACAAGACCAGGTGAAAGTTTTATAACTAATGCCCTATAAGATTTTGTTTCTTGTAACTGGCATACAATACAATTTCTTATTTCTTATTACATACCCAGCATAGAATATCATTGAGTAGTTAAAAGTATGGCTGTGAAATCTATTAAAGTTGTTCATCATGTCCCACAGTCCCTTCTATTGCCACTATGACTCTCACTAAGGTAAAAAACTCTTATTGAACTTTTTTGAAGTGAATATGGCTCAACTATAGGTCTACTGAATTTGGCTCATGCTGCTTAACTTGATTATTTTAAACTGGAAAGTTCAGCGTCCTGCTATGTACATATCTTGTTTCATCACCCATATATATCTTTGGACTTAATTCTCTCTTTATATTTATGTATTTGATTTTAAACTCACAGAAATGGATTTAGGACTCTGACCAGATTAACCCTCTTTCCCTTATACTTTTTGTTGTGTCTTTCGGCTTTTCCCGGATAGGGGTTGCCACAGCGGAACTCTGGTCCGCTAATGATTGGCAGTAGGTTTTTACGTGCCAAGTTGCCAACCCTGATGCACAACCTTCAACGAAGGTACGCTCATTCACGCATGTCTCCGCACAGAAGACACTTTAGCTGAGAATTGAACAGGACAACGTCTTACTGTGAAGCGACAATGCTACTAATAAATTATTTCTTATTGGCTCAACTCTCCCTTTCAGTAAACACCTGTTCCTTAAATTCCACAGATTTAGGGGCTTTCTGTTTCAGTTTGACAGGAAATTTTGAAGTTTGTTCAGGCTGTGAATTTCAGACATCTTAATTTCAGTACTTTGTATTGCACCCCTGCATTAGGAGTTTCACTGCCTTCAGATTCAAAGATGGCTGCCATTCTGTGAACACTGCTGAACTACATCTCTGTATATACCCTGAGGAAATCTAAACTTTAAATTGATACTAGGAACGTTTTAACACTAAATCTTCAATAAAACAACTACGACTTCATCTAACTACCTTGTAGGAAGAAGAAAATCCGAAAAATAATACATTATTCAACAGGATTATAATAGATTAGCTGGCTCTGACAAGGAAATCAAACAATGGCACCATGTGCTCTATATACTTTATACTTCTGTACTGGACAAAGATATCAAAAGAGGAAAAAAATATGGACACAACCACTACCAAAACAAAACTTTCAGAACTACGGTCACCGGAAAAAGATGTGATCTCTAAAAGGCAAAAAGTTACTAAACTACAAGAACAACAAAAGCCAGAGACTAAAACTAAATTAGATCAAGCACTAAATATGGAAGACATCAAAACTGCCTTATTACCCATTCAAGAGGCTCTGAGAGAATTAACTAGCCAAATACGAACGTTTGGAAACTCTTGCAACCAACTACTCGAAAGAATGGAAAAATCTGAAGCTCGGATTTCTGAAAATTAAGACAAACTAAATCTACTAGCAAAAAAAACAAGTATACATGATTCGGATATTCAGGCTATTCAAAGCAAAATTACTGACTTAGAAGCAAGATCCAGGAGAAATAACATCATTATATGGGAATTCCAGAATGGTGCAATATAATGACTTACTCCCATCTATAACACAAATATTTACAGTGATCTTAAATGACTCTGACATAGTAAAGCAAATCATTATTGAAAGGGCACACAGAGCTTTGAGAGAACAACAAGCTACTAATACTCCAAGACCTGTATATGTTAAAATTCTCAACTGCCAGGATGTTAACAGAATACTGGTAACTGTTAAAAAAAGTGGTGGAAGTATCATGTGGAAAAACAACAAAATTTCTCTGGCTCAAGATTTACCTGTGCAAATCAGACAAGCAAGACAGTCCTTATTTCCTTACTGCATATTTCTCATTGATAAACAGGTTAAATTTCAAATGAAATATCCTAATTCATTAACATTCACAGTGGATGGGATTAAATATTCTGTTTCTGCAAAAAATGAAGCAAAAATTACTTTTCCTGAAGGTTTTTAAAAGTGTACCTGCTTCTGAGACTTGAACTGTATTTCCATTGGGACTATCAGGCAGCCTGAGGTCGGATTTGCTGATTACTGTGGCTCAAGGTCTGGGTAATCCTTTGTCTTCTTTTGAAATGCTTTAGGCCTCTTCTGGATTAATAGGATTGCTGTTTTTGCTGTTTTCGGCTACCTGCAATCGTTTTCCAAAGATTTATGGCTTCCATGAGCTGTCTGCGTCGATGAGAAGACAGGAAATGCCTTTAGGACTGTTGAGGGGACAGATTTCGATGTGGCACTTCTGGAAGTCCGTCTGTAATAACGGTCCCCCATCGCGAGTATTCTGCATGGTTTCTAGGCTTAGAAACCCGACAGGACTGATTTTTAACATTGTAAGGACATTGTAACATCAAGTAATGTACTGTTTTGTTAATTTAAGCACATAGGAACATTTTTAAACACTGGTTAGTTAGTTACTAATATAAACCCTGTCATATATAGTAGATTAAAAGGCTGTATGCAGTACTGTTAAATATAGAGGTTTTAGTACATTTTGCAACTTTATAATATTTAATTTAACCTTTATACTTTTACTCAGGGATGATAGCTATATATTACATTATTTACATATTAGTTTATATGAGTAGAAAATAGCAATAGTTTATAATGTATAAATAAGGAAAATGTTTATTTAAGGTATGTGTGTTTTTATATATGGTTTTAACTTAGCTTTATTCTATAATAGAAGGAAAACTTGTCCATTTGTTAAACTTGTATTTTTTCAAATGTTATTTTATGAGTATATAGGTGAGGTTAGTATGTATATATATATATATGGTTCTACCTGACTTCATCGACACGCCGGAACATCGACAGCGAAATCGGAAGCCGCAGAAGAGCGAAAGTGCAGAAGACCGACGCGACGGGACCCAGAAGATCGACAGTGCAGAAGACCGACCCGACGGATGAAAGCACCGACGCTGAGGATGCCGAAATGGGAAAAGGCTGTGTAAGTATGCGGTAGTGACGGACGTTAGGGTGCGAGTAAGGTAAGTGTGGATAGGGGTGGGTTAAGTGAGTTAGGGTTAGGGAGCGGGTCAGGTAAGTGCGGTAGTGAATGTGTTTGGGTTAGGGGCGGGATAAGTGAGTTAGGGTTAGGGAGCGGGTCAGGTAAGTGTCTTGGTAGTGATTGTGTTTGGGTTAGGGCGGATAAGTGAGTTAGGGTTAGGGAGCGGTCAGGTAAGTGTGCGGTAGTGACGGACCTTAGGGTTAGGGTTTGGGTCAGGGTTGTAGGTAGTTGTGTATGTGAGGTTTAGTGTGGGTTTGCAGGGATTTTGGTGTGCTTGTGTTGTGTATGTGGTTTTTGGATGGGGAATGTGTTTTGTTTGTTGATTGTGGTGTGTGAAGTGTATAAGGTTTGGTGTTTGTGTACCGTCGGTTATTTCGTTGTCGGGTATGTGAATTTTCGTGTTTTGGTACTGTCGGTTATGTGGTTTCGGTGATTGCGTTGTCGGTGTTTTGGTGTTTCGGTGAAGTCAGGTAGAACCATATATATATATAGCGTGCTAATCACAATTACTAAAGTTTTGTTACAGTAATTTATATCTTTAATATGATTTCTTTTTTTCAATAACAACTAATCCAAGATGTAGACAACAGTAGTGTTTGTTAGGGAATGTCTAGAATAGACTTTGTAATAGTTAGGTTAGTTAATATAGGTTTTACTATAGGATGTGTTTAAGGTTTTATAAATTAAGATTTTTTTGTTTTTGTGTTTCTTTGACCCTTTCAGTCTTCTATGTTATGCATGACCTATGTATGTCCTGGTCGGGGTTAGAGTGGATAGGCACTGGTATAGGACGGGATGTCAAGAATGCTTCCAAATTATGTATGTTTTTCAAGCTATTTTACCTTTTCTTTTTGTTTTCCCTTTTAAACTTTTACTTTATAACAACTATTTGAATGTGGGAGGTGCACTCATGGAACATTAAAGGACTCCAGAGCTTAAAGAAGAGGAAGTTAATTTTACACTTATTGTTGCAGGCTAAGGCGATGTTTATATTACTTCAAGAAACGCATTTAACTAATGATCAATGGGTTGATATCCAAAAAAGAAAATGGATTAGAGAAGTAATAGCCTCAGAAGGTAAAATTAACAGTGCTGGGGTAGCTATAATTATTAAACATAATTATAAGGGAAAGATTTTGGACTCTAAGGCAGATAAAGATGGAAGATGGTGTTATGTTGTTCTTTTAGCTACCCAGTTTGATAAACCTATTTTGTTAAATGTTTATGCACCCTGTAATGACCAGCATCTATTCATAACATCGTTATATCCAGTTTTGATGCAATATGATAAATATTATATCATTATTGGCGGAGACTGGAATTCTTATCAGAATCCGAAGTTGGATAGATCTTGTCCACAAAGAGCATTTAATAAACAAGTGGTATCAGTATTAAGTGATGTTAAGGAAGACTTTCAACTATATGATCCTACTCAGTATTTAAATACTGTTAATAGTATAAATAATTATACCTTTTATTCCACGTGTCATAAAATGTGGTCCAGAATAGATTTCTTTTTGATTTCAAGAATAATGGTTAACCTGGGACCCTTAGTTGTTCCACATGCATGTTACTTGTCAGATCATTCGAAAATTTCATTAAGTTTTGCTAAAGATCCAATGGAGGCCCAGCGGCAAAGAGGTTTTAACTAGTCTCTTAATCCAAATTTGTTGAATAAGGAGGAAATACTGCATGAAATTATAGGTCATCTTAAAGAGTTATTAGATAGATTAAAGAAACAGCAAGGTGTACCTGACATTGACTGGGTGACAGTTAAAGCACAAATAAGAGGGATCTTTTTGCAAAAAGCTTCATACTATAAAAAAATACAAAATAGAGATTTTCAAAAATTGGAAGCTAAAATTAAGACACTTGATCAAGAATTGATTCAAAATTTTAATACTCAAACAGAGGTGTAATTACTTAAATGTCAAAAAGATCTCTTCTTAATACAAAATAGCAACTTGACATTTCAGGAACATAGGATGTTAGTGAGGTATGCCAATCATGTGCAAACAGCATCAAGGGCATTAGCTAGGATAATTAATCAGTCGAGAACAGCAGTACAAATTTCGGAAATACATTTTAGAAATACAACTTATTTCAAAACCGAAGATATCATAAATGTTTTTGAGCAGATATATACTAGTAAATATGGTGAGCACAGTGATTTATCCCCTATAGAACTAGCAAGGAATTTTTACAAAATATTAAATTTCCGAGAATAGAGGACAGTATTCAAAGAGATTTGATTAAACCGATATCTGAAGAAGTGATATATACAATTCAATATATGAAATCGCATAAGGCACCAGGTCCTGATGGTATGACGGTGGAATTCTATAAGAAATTTGACAATATCTTTGGCAAAATACTCTCACATGTATTTAATTATATAATGAAGAACAAAATTAATGATCCCCATCTCAATGCTTCAAAAACTATTTTTATACCTAAACCTAATTCTGATTCTCAAAATCCTGACAATTATCGACCAATTTCATTAATAAATGTAGATATGAAAATTTTAACCTCTATTATAGCTAATAGATTAAAAAAAGTTATGCATCATATTGTATCTAGGGAACAGGCTGGTTTTATGGCAAATAGACAAACTAGTGATAATACACTTACATTACATACTTTAATAGCGTATGCTAAACAGAAGAACCTTAACATGTATGTGCTTATAGTTGATGCACAGAAAGCTTCTGACAGGGTTGATATAGACTTTTTGTTTGAAATTTTACCATATTTTAATATATCTCATGAGGTTGTTGAAGTGTTAAAAATTCTGTATAGTAATCCTTACACCACATTATATATAAATAGAAATTTTTCTAAAAGAATACCAATCAAAAATGGAACACGTCAGGGTTGTCCTCTGTCGCCTTTATTATTTAATATATACATCGAACCATTATTCCTATACATTAAACAGAATGTATACCACAATGCCCCACTAGTTTACGGAACAAAAATATCAATGGCAGTGTTCGCAGACGACCTGAATATTTATTGTATAACTCCAGTCTCAAACATTAAAAAGTTACTAAAAGTGATAGAGAATTTTTCAGAAGTTTCCAACTATAAAATGAATCTAAAAAAACTAGTATTTTCCCATTGAGAACTCCCAAACCCTTTTCACTGTTGCCTCTGGTGGGACAAATAATGTATAAAGATAATATTAAATACTTGGGTATTGGCTTCGCTACGGATGATAAGGATTTTTATGTTACCAATATTAAAACAGTTTGGGATCAAATAGTATCTGATTTGGGGAGATGAAAGAATCTACGACTACCAGTATTATCAAAGGTATCAGTTATCAAAATGAATATATTACCACGATTATTATATATTTTCAGATCTGCTCAGGTAGTAATTTCAAAAACATTTTTTAAACAAATTCACAAAGAATTAGCTAAATTTATTTGGGAGCCAAAGAAAACAAGGATCTCATATGAAAAATTAATGACTCCAAAACATAGAGGTGGATTGGAGTTACCAAATTTTGAAACTTACTATTTTATAGTAAATTCAAACAGGCTTCTAAGAATCGCTAATTATAATATAACTAGCACTAAATGGATGCTTACCTGGGTAGTTCTGAATTATAAATATATTTTACATTTGAATATTAATCCTAAAGCCATACCCTTTTTAGGTAAAGAAACTTTGAAACTATATGGGTTAATGGATCACATTAAACTATATGTAACGTCCCTACAAACTTTATTTCAGTCATTAGGTCTTGCTCAATATATGATGGCTTATCAACCCTTTCGTAGAAACCCTAACCTGAGACTAAATAATAAATTAATTGATCTTAAAGAATTCCCCTTAATAATCAACTTAACTTTAATAGATATTTATACACTTCTTAAACTCTCGGCTAATCAGATAAGAAAAGAATTAAATTTACCTAAAAATTATCTTGTTATTGTAAGACAAATTAGGGAACTTTCTATAAGTTACTTTAAAAAATTTAAACCCAGAGAAGAGAATATAATTAAATGCTCGAATTTGTGGCAAGCTCTCCAACAAGATATTAAATTTATAACAGCAGCAAATAATTTAATAAAGAAGTTTAAATTCCAAGATAAAGTTCTTTTGTCAAAATATTGGAAAGAGAAAATGCCAGAGATAGAAGGCAGTCATATGATAAAAGCAATCGACTTGACTATAAAATCTATTTCTCTTCAAAAACTGATGTATACCCAGTTGATGATATGGAATAATGCGTATTATACACGCCTTAGCCTGCATAAATTTAATTCCAAAAATTCACCAGTTTGTCCATACTGCAAGGATCAATCTGCTGATCTTCTTCATATGTTCTGGAGTTGCAAATGCATATACAAACTTTGGAACTCACTTAAGATACAACTTCAGAAGATGGGTTACCAGAGTTCAACATTGTCATGGGAATTCATGATTTTACATATTCCCCCAAAATAATTTTCTAAATCTCAATGTATTGTATTAATCAATATTTTCTTATTAATGAAGCTATACATAGCTACTAATTGGTTGGACCCATCCAAAACATCATGGAATAATTTTAGAGTATTAGCAATAAGGCATATAGTAGCTCACAAACTACTTTTGAACCAACATAATAAAAATATTAACAATCCAAAAACATGGGAACAAGTATTTAATATTGTATTAGCATAACATCTTATATTTGAATTTAGCAAGAATTTCTACACTTTTACGAGACTGTGTAACAGCAACTTTTTATTACTCAAATTGATCTTAACCACTTTTATACTCTTTGTGTATAATTCAATGTGTTACCTGGAAGCATTAAGTAAATATTGTATATATGTTATGAAGTTAGTGTTAGTTACATTAGTTGGTAGTTTTTTCTTAATTTTCTGTATTAATTTTGTATGGAATATAAGAAAACAATAAAAATTATTATTGAAAAAAAAAAGGAGTTTCACTGCCTTCAGTTCTTCTTTTCAGCTCTATTCCCTGCTTTGTAACAATTTCAAGCTGCAATATTTATTGTGCTACTCCTTTACTTCTACAGGCTCTGTTTCTGCAGGCTGCTCTTCCATATAGCATATGTCTTCATTTTCCATGTAATTCTAATTCTCTGTCAATTTCTGTTTCAGTATATGAAGTTTCAGTTAACTGACTTTCTTCTTTCAGGACTTTACTTTGATTATTCCTTCATTTTGTGAACTGATAACTCTTTTGCACTTAGCTGAGTACCTTCCATTCTGTTCTTTTCAGTACTTCACCAAATCTCTGACTGTCTGAATACATGGAATGTTCGTATAAGTTTTTAGTACAGGGTTCTGATAATGTATGCAGTTGCTTTTATCACTAGGTCATGCTCAAATGACAGCTCCCTTAGCAGTTTCTAGACTAAATCATTTTTCTTTGTTCTGATCTGATAGTTTAAACATCTGCCTGAGGCACTATGCAATCCAAGCCAACACCTCTACTTTCATTCTGAGATCATATTATGTTTGAATGTTTGATTTCTGCATTGTTAAGGTTGTCTTTCTGTTGTAAATCATTTACATCTTTCCCTACCTTCCATAACTTCTACAGGGTTCTAATGTCCATAAAATAATATCATGGATTAGTTCGGGTACTAATTCTACATGATGTATTATTTTCCATATAATAGTGTGAAATGCCAATACAATGTTCTTTTTGTCTCAGACAATATACTTTTCATTCCTTCTGCTTGTTATTCAGTTTGTACTTTCATAGATAGGGACTTGTAAGTAAGATAACATACTGCATGAGTTCTGTAAGCCTTGTAGTCCCTTAACTTCCAAAAATGTTGGCATTTCATTAAATTAGTTGTTGCAGAGAGGAGAGACAGAATCCAAAGTATGTAGGTTTGCCATCTATTTTATCACATTCTGGGGTTATTTCTTTCTCAGCATACATTCTACTCAATTGCTCATTCTTAGCATTAGCTACTTGGCCATTCTTCCCATACCTGAAACAAGCTTGCTCATTAGTAGTTGTATTTCAGATACAATGCTGACTTGTTATTTGTTAGTTTATATTTAGATGCATACATTTCAGTTTTAAATAGTTTGTTCCATCTTCCTCAGTTGGCAGTTGCTCAGGTGGATGTAAAAGATCCCATGACACTTACTGAAAAAAATAGGGGAAGTTCCCTGGTGTCCTGGCCAAATTTCTCCTTGTCAATATGAATACCAGCTGCGGTCCCTAGTGGGACTAATCCAGTCAACAAACTGTAAATAAAGATGAATAAATAAATAAACATATACAATTACAGTAATGTATTTATCTGAAATGTTGAGATCACTTTGATATACCCACTGTCTTATATTATCAGGCAATGCTCTTTTATCTGTCAACAGTAAACAATCTTATCATTCTGGTTTAGTATTAGTATCTGTCTCTTTTCACAGTTTAACATTAAGTCTAAGATTATATGTTTCAGCTCTTACTGTCTTACTGACATCAAACATCAAATTGTGAAATTTAATAGCTTACATTTCATGTGTAACAATTGCTGTAGACAAAAGTTGTTTTTTTGTTTATTATAGTCCAATAATATGTGTTCTCCATTTCCATGTATACTTTAAAAGCCTCTCCATGCAGTTATGAAGACAAGACTTTTGTCCATTTATTCTTGTTCCTGTACTTTTATACAGGATAGTGCTCTGAAGTAATCAAGAATGGTTCTAGCTCATCTTCCTTGGGTGGCATCTATATGTGTTGTGTATCTTTGAGATGCATATAATATTAATAAGTTTCCCTCGCTGCTGTAAGGTCACTAAATACTGTTGTGCAGTTATCCCTGTCTGAACCAGGTTATCAGTCAATTTCTCCATGGCTTACATCGGTTCCTTAAACACATTAGTCGAACACAGATACAGGTCTGTATTTTATAACTGCAACTGATTCCCGCAGCTCACCTCAAGGTTATTGCAGTTCATTCTCTAACTGCTTGGACTATAACATGGATGTACAGATAATGTCTCAGGACAAAGGAACTAGGACTAGGAAACCTCAAACTTATTTTCAATTTGTTTATTTATTTATTGACATTTAATTGCCAGGAAAGTCTGACTGGTTAGGTGCCCATTTCAGAGGAGACTCGGGAAGAAAAGCTTCAAATTATTGCAACAACATTTCAAGAACAATAATTTTACAATCTTCAAAAACAATACAAAAATATCCTGAGTTTAAATAACTATACCAAATAAGACATTGTATAAAACAATGGTTAAGAATAGTTATGACTTATATGATGATAATTTCATATTTAGAACAATTTTAACCAGTGTATAGAGAAATTAAAGGTAAGTAAGTATAATACAAACAGAACTGCAATATGAAGTTAGAGGAAAAGAAGGATTATGGCATATTTAAAAAGAGAGTTGGGGAGATAAATTGAATGAAGTAAGGAAGTGAATGAAGAGGGGAGATTAAGGAGGTGTAAGGTATGAATAGGTACTTGTTCATATTTAGGCATATAGTTTATCCTGAGGTTGAACAAGAAGAGAGCCAGATTTTGGCTAAGAAGTCTTTCAGAATGGTTGGTTTTAAAGGACTGAAGAGAGGGCATTGACCTGATGGATACAAGTAAGAAGTTCCAGGCCTTAGCAACATGGCATGAGTATAGAGAATGCCACAGCAGATTTGATAGGTTTGTGGACAGAGAGATGTTTTTGGTCATTAGATCATAATGTTTGATTAGGAATATAGTTGTTTAGAATGGCGTTTAATGCTGGACAAGCAGATGGATGCAGGATAATTTTATGGGTGGTATGAAGTTGTGTATATGTTAGTTGATAGGGTAGCTCTAACAAATATAGGCTTTTTAGTGATATACAGTGATGGGTTCTTAATGGGATATTTGCTGCAAATTTAGCTACTTTATTATAGCATTGTTTAAGTCTGGATTTTTGTGATGTTTGGAGGTAAGTAAGGATGGGAGCACCATAAAGTAGTTAGGAGAGGAGGTAAGCAGTGGCAAGACATGTCTAGAAATAAGGAGGAGACTAGCTTACCACTATCTCTAGCTTTATTCAAGTGTCTTAGATTTAGTTGTAATGCAGTGGCAACCACTACTTCTCCCTGTTGTATTGTATTAGAAAAATAGTGAAAAATTGCCTTGTAGCATGAGTTACAGATACAGATAGTTGGCACATAATACCACTGTGTCTGCTCGCATTCTCCATCAAAAGTGGTACATCAACAATGCTGGATCCTAAAGTAATAAAATATGCTTTTTTCAGGTGAAAATGTGCTATTTCCCAGGTTGTAAAGCAAATTGTGAAAAGGAATGTAGTCTCACCAGAAGAAAAATGTCCATGCACAAGTTTCAAAATTATCAAATAAAAAGCCCAAATATAAAGCCAGTATCTTGTTCAATTAAGATGAATTTATTGCAGACTTGACATGGACTAGTGTCTCACTCTTAGCATCATACTCCCAATCATTACTATATTGCTTCCAGAGAGATTCCCATTCTTGGTTCTTAGCATCATACTTCCAATCATTGCTATACTGCTTCTAGAGAGATTCCCATTCTTGGTTCTTAGCATCATACTCCCAATTATTACTATACTGTTTCCCGAGAGATTCCCATTCTTGGTTCTTAGCATCATACTCCCAATCATTGCTATACTGCTTCCAGAGAGATTCCCATTCTTGGTAGTTGAAGACATCCTTGCTTTCTGGGAATCTTTCTCCAAGCTATAGACCCACCTCCCACTTAGGCACAGTGATAGGGTCTGCACAAACTCGAGCCTTGTAGAATACAGAACAATGACCATCCCCCTAGATATATATACATACACACACACACACACACACACACACACACACACATGCGCGTGCGTGCGCACACATGCACACGCACACACACACACACACACACACACACACACACACACACACACACACACACACACACACACATTAAAACAACCAATCATTTTGTGCAAGGTCAAGCCCCCCTGCAATTGCCACATTCCCTTACTACTTAAATATACCAACTCCAAGGTTGCACAACAGCGATGAAATGGACAACGTTTCTCACCCTACTATTGGGAAACCTTGGACTAAAATGCAATAAAAACAATAACATACCACCTGATCAAAAGGAATTTGATGAAAAAAATTAAAAAAAAAAAATGACAAAAACTTACTTTTCAGTCAAGTCAATCAACAATGAAATATTTTGTGTCCATATGCATATTTGAGGATCTGATGTGTGTGAGTCAACAAATATCTTGTACTCTAGGCTTAGAGAATGAATTCTCTGACTGATGATGAAGAATTTTATGAATGTAGTCTCATGAGTGTTTTTCCCCTTTAGTCTCTAAAGTAGATGTTGATGCCCTTCTCTTGAAGTGAAACTTAATTTATGTAATGTTTTACTAATTTAATGAGGTTTAAGTTAAAGTTTTTTATGAATTTATTTTTTATTTATTTGTGTACTGGTTAAGTTTACAGATCACAACTGTTTCTCTCACAGGCCACACAGGAACACTTTCTGGTTAATGTAGTTGTTCAAAGTAACACAGTTTACAAATCAAAATGGATGGACTCAATCCTCATTTGCTAGTTTTATGGTTTGATTTACATCATACCTAAACAATAGACAACAATCTGTAAAATGGCATAACATCCAATCTGATTATCTGTCAAACAACACAGGAGTCCCACAAGGTTCCATTCTGGGTCCATTACTTTTCAACATTTTTATAAATGACTTCCACAAAGTCTCACGACTAGGTGAAATTATCCAATACACTGATGATTCAACTATAATCTCTACTTCAAATAATTTCACTGACCTCCTCACAGTTACTCAAAATGCCTTTACAGAGATTGAATCATGGCTAAAGAACTCTCAACTGCTACTAAACGCCAAAAAACAAAAATTCTATTATTCTCTTTAAAACTACCAGATACAGACTTCAAAATCTGCACTAAAGATAGAACTTAACTAGAAACAATAAAATCTGCCAAACTACTAGGTATTACAATTGACGACAAACTCGCCTTTGAAACATACATTCTCAAAGCAATAAAGAAAACACATTTTAAACTTGGCAACGTTTATCGTCATAAACTTTACATGGACAAAAACACCAAAACAAAACTGGCAAGTACCTTACTCATCCCTGCCTTACTTTATGGTAGTACTATCTTTATTAACCTTACCTCTTCCCTCAGGAACAAACTTCAGTCCTGTTACTATAAAAATAGCTTAATTCACCTCAGGAAAACCTGACCACTCACACCACTGCCAAGCAATCACTGAACTGAACTGGTTGGATTTCCCAAACTATCTTTGCTATACCCAACTAATGTTAGCCCATAAACTAATTTATAGACCAAAAAACTGCCCAGCACTCTCATTAATAACACAAACTTATATTCCTTCACTCACCCTTAGATCCTCCAATAAATTATTACTAAGTGTAACCAACTCCAATAAAAGAGCTGAACAATGCTTGTTCTCACATAACATTGCTTAAAAAATGGAACCCCTTACCCTCCCACATTACCCAGATAGACTGCACAAAGACATACAAAGTAGCATTAAAAACCTACTTCCTTGACAACCTCACATGCCAGTGTAAATCAAACATACCACCATAAAATCAGCACTACTTAATACTAACCCAGTTCCATAGTCTCAAAATAACTGTTACCCAGGCAACATCAGTCTAATACTACAATTACTGCTATAACTGATTTTCAGCAAGAACTGCCATGTTTTTTCTTACAATGCCAAAAGTAATAACTCAAGATTATTGTACTTTACTACCATACTACGAACTGTTATCAAAGTTTATAGAAGTTCTGATACATACTGATAAGTTTTATAATGCCTATATATGTTTTATTTTTTTATAATCTTGTAACTTTGCTTATTTTGATATTTAAAATTTGTTTGTCATCTGTCTATATCTTATTGTTAATTGTAGAGCTTTTCTCCCCGGGCCTCCACTGAAAATGGGTTACAGACCCAGTGGACTTTTCTGGTTAACAAATGTCAATTATGCCTTTGTCAACAGCATAACACATGGCATAGTTTTATTTGGGGTTGACACCCCACATAAAGAGGTTCTGTCATTCATTTCTTAGCTGACACACCTTCTGTCCTTCCTGTTCCTCTGTGCTTTTTATACTGGTGCTCCAGTTTCAGCCTACATCCAAAGGATATGCAGTAGGTTAGTTGTTGGCCTTCTGAACTGACAGTGTGAATGTGTCATACCTCTCAACTGTACAGATTTTTGCAGAATGTCCAGATTTTTGCCTCATATTTTGGTCCATTTTTCATGAAATTGTGGTTTTCTGGCTAGCTAGTAGCTAATCATTATGGACTGAAGTTAGAAAATAATGACAGACACTTGAGTTTCAGACTTCATACCCTTCCGTAAATTCATGCTAATGCAAAACCTATTATTCTATCAATTTTCTAAGTTTGTAAAAGCAATATTTAAAAATTGTCCCTATTTTTGGCCCTTTGTCCCACTTTTAATTATGGCTTTGTCCAGGTTTCTTGCTCTAAGAAGTTAAGACGTATGGAATGTGTTAGCAAGTGTATTCTGAGAAGGACTGGTGCCAAGACTAGAATGAGCTTCAATGCCTTGCAACTTGTAAAGGATAATGCTTGTCATCATAAATGGTGGATGAATGGATATTATTAGCTGATTTGAAGTAGTTTACCTAGATAAACTCAGACCCAGTGTGTCCATACTTCCATTTTCTCATTGGCTAGTTGAGATTAACATTTTCTTTAGCTTTTTTATTGTTTTAGTTTAACACTTTCTCCTTCTTTTAATAATTAATCTTATTTCTAGGGGGGTTTATTTGGGTAAGCAGTGTTGTTTTTTTGTGGTGGAGTTTGTTTTACATTGTAACAGTTGGTAAATGTGGCCTTCTTTTTAACTCTATTTAGCACGTTGGAATTATACAACATGTAGATTTGAGTTTAAGGAGTTAATTTAGGTGGGCCACAGAGTTTTATATGTGCCATCATCTCTTTTTTGTGTACGTGATGTGTAAAGTTATTGTCCCCCCCCCCCCCCACTGGGGTGAATGGGAAATGTGGTCCATATGTCAGTTTTCTTTCTTTATTTATTTTGCTTATTTTATTTAGCATTTTCAAAGTAAACTATGGGTAGATTTGGGTTTATCAATGTTGTTTTCGGTTGAATGTGGTGCTTAGGTTGGTGGCAACCCCATCTGAGAGTACAGTATGCATACATCTTTTGATTGTTTTTTTTCTTGTGTTGTTTTATGTAAGTAAGATAAATATCACAGGTTTAGGAGAAGTTTAGCAGTGTAACAATGAGACAGATATGTAGATAAATAGCTGATGATTTGCCAAAATGATTGATGAATGCTGATGCCATCCTAGCAGTATAAACTAACAAAAAATACACAGTGAATCAGTTATGTGCTTTTATCACTCCCCTTGTCTGAGCTTGCCCGTTCAGGTATGTTTATACAAGTGTTGTAAATATACCCACAATTTGACAAAAGCTTAAAGAATAATCCTAGCAAAAAGTGTAACGTGTTATGAATCATCCATGTGAGAATTCTTAACAGCAAGAAGGAAAGGAACTGATAGTTGAGAGCTTGCTTGCTTGTTCTGTACATTCATTTGAGAAAACAAATTTGCTTTTTGATTTTTTTTAATTAAGCTAAGGTTTTAATTTTTGAACTGATTGCAAAATGTTCTAGTTTTCTATTTAGATTGTTGCAATTCAAATGATGGTTTCTTGCAGACTAGTTGATGATATAGTGATATACATTTGTAGAACTTGCATACGTAACTCCTGATTTATAGCTAGTATGTATTTTATAATGTATATTAGGTTGAATGTATTTATTTATTTATTTAATCTTGTTTACTGGGGTAACACATTGGTCAGTACTAACCTTTTGCAAGGCCAGCCAGGGGTGAATGAATATTCGTATGTGGTTACAGAGCTATACAGTAAAACAAAATAATTTGAATATGAGAAAAACAAACAAATTATTTATAGCATATATGTAGGAAAGTCATATAGGTGCGCCTTACTGTAGTAATATATATAGATATATATATATATATATATATATATATATATATATATATATATATATATATATATAATAGATGTATGCATATATAGATTTTGGTAAATTGCTTGAATACACATTTTTCTGAAGCATAATTCACCTAAACTTGCACTAGAAAAATACAGCTAAGATTTCACTGTGTTTAATTTTGGCTAAGTGTTGTGTCTTTTGCTGTTAATGTGTAGTAAATATATTAGCATATGTCTACTGACATTTCACTCTAGGCTGCAGTAGTAGCAGCAAAGTGTTGACTTTCTGCTGTTAATGTGTAGAAATTATATTAGCAAGTTTCTACTGGCTGTGTGTTTTACAGTAGGTTTCAGTGAAAACATCATTTGTTTTGTTGTTTGTATTGCAGTTACATCAAGGAAGTCTGTAGTCTATTGCCATCTGGCTGTGTTTTTTCTTTTTTTTCTCCCTGCTAATCTGTAGTGCATGATTGTTAATATATGACAGTGTCTGTCTGTGAAGAGTTTGGTTATTGACTAGGGTTGCTTCCTTTTTTTTTCATATATGCTACACACTCTAGCTGGCTGCATTTTCTAAGTGCTTAAATGTCAGATTTACAGACTGTATGTTGTGTAGCAATGAGTGGGAACTAACAGATAGGCTTACTACCTGTCCCTCTAACATCTGTAAACCTATATATCAGTAACCCCATACTTGCATGCAAACACATACCTCTTGTTAGTTTAGTTTTTTTTCTGTCCTTCTATACTGTGGAAGCCACCATTTTTGTTTAAAGTAATCCTAAACTTGCATACCTACAAATATCTCCTGTAAGCTTATTGTCCTATTTTTAAAGGCTAGAAAGCTGAAATGCGCAACTGTGAAATATAGTGCACTACTCTTGCTTCCAAACATTAACTAATGTGGATGAGTATAGACAAATAGTACTGTACCTAACTAGTTCAGCCATCCAAAAATCCTTAACTTTCTCTCTCTCTCTCCCCCAGTGAAACAAGCACATGTAAGTCTGACTACTGCTGCTGCAAAAGTTATCTTATCCCACTAACTAAAGAACCTGCACAGCTGACTTTCACCTGCAGTTGCACAGGTTCACAAGAAATAAATACAGTTAAATCTATGTAAGGCAATTTCCAAGACTCTAACTAATAACTTAATTTGTTAAGTCATACATTAGTGTGTTTTGTAGTGTTGAATCTGCTGTAAGGATATCCCAACCCCCACTTACTCACCCATACTCACAGGCCTTTTACTGCAAAGGTGAAGCTACATTAGCACTTCAGCATATTTCACTCTTATCAGTGTAATATATCCCTGGAAAAACATTGAAAAGCCCATAACTATAAAATGAGATGCTGTGACTTGAGTCAAGTATTTAGATTTCAGACAACTTGTCTTTTGTATCCATGAATAGCCTACCTCACTGATTGTTTATGGTGGTAAGCCATCGGGGGGGGGGTTCTTCCTGCTCTGTTCGCTTCACTCACGCCTCTCCCCTGCCCTTCCCCCATATCCCACCAACCCCCAACACCACTACTCTTATCCTAAGCAAACCACTTCCCCTTATTCCTATGATCCAATTAAATACAACTCTAACTTGTTCACACTCACATTTCATTCACACCTTACTTTCTTTTATTTAGCCAGTTATCTGCTCTCCCTTATGTCTGTCACCTTGAATTCTCATCGCCTCTACTATAATTCTTTGCATTTTTCTCTACTTTACCATCACAGTAAAATCACCACCTCAAACTGTCTTACATTAGCTCCAGACTTACCACCTTCTCTTCTACTCTACACACAAACTAACATTGCACCATAATTTTACTACTGACCAATCACATCTCCCCCACCTATCCTTATCACAAACTGCAAGGCAAAACACCTAACCACATTGCCAAAGCACACTGTGAGGTCAAAACATTTCCAACCTTACCTTCAGTTGCACACATATCACATGATAACATAATCTCTATATACACCTGATATTACATTCAAACACACAAATACCACTTTTACTATTTTTAAACCCACTATCACAGTTGACGTGCTCCTCATAACCTGCCTAGCCTCTTTACTTTTAATTTTCAACCTCACTACAGCTATATCCTTGCAGACCCCCACACACCAATTCACATCAACAACTTCCTCCAACCCCCTCCCCAATAAACAACATATTTTCTCACATATCTCCTCCCAGCTTTTCCCCTATACCCTCCCATATTATTCAAGCACAAATTGGCCTACTCACCTCCTGTACACTTGACATCAGTGCCATCACCTAGGAATAAAAAAAAAAACTTCCCATGGTAGTCATTCCTCATTACCTATCTACTCAAATGTGGAGACATACATCCTAATCCTGGCCCACTCTTTAATCCTAACCACAAGGGTAACCCCAAAGATTTAAACATACACTGAACCTTAGAAGTATATGTAATACAATAGCCTCACTGCATGCATGGATTGATCAAAATAAACCTTGCATACTAGCCCTTACCAAAACGTGGCTCCACCTCAGTGTAAAAGACTCAGAAATAATACCTTCAAACTTTGCAATAACCAGATGAACTAGATCTAAAAAAAGGGGGTATAGCACTTTTATATCCCTCTACGCTCAACATCATACCCTACATCAGTAATATACCCATCTTTTCCAGTGCTGAGGTACTAATCTCTTTTTTGAGCCTCAACATATCAAAATGATTTGCATAATAGTAATATATACCTTACCATGTAACAATATACAAGTGTTGGAAAAATTTAGTCCTGGACATCCCAAACAATAAACCTCAAAACAATAATCTTAGGAGACATATAGATTGGCAAACCATAGCTTCCAACTCCCCCACAAATAGCATAAATCTGTATGTTTTTTTCTCAGCTTATCAATACTGCGACAAGATACAGTAAAGTTTGACCCTCTTAACTGTCCCTGATTTTCAGGGACATCCCTGATTTTTAGTTAAATTTTAGCTCTGTTCCTTTTAATCCCCCTTAACACCGGTACCCTTTGGACAAAAGGTGGTGAGTTATACTTAATAAATAATGTCAATAATTAAGAACTAAACACTTATCTACTTCAGGAAATGTATATTAATTCATATTCTCCAATAATGTTAATGCCTCAAGTTAATACAACTATTTTAAAAGTGTCCCTGATTGTCCCTGATTTTTTTTCTGGATTTGTCCCGGATTCTGTTGAGATTTGTTCATGATTGGTTGACAGCTATCATCTTACCTGCTATTCCACCCTAGAATGGATCCTAGTATCCTACCCTGCCAATTACCCCTCTTCTGGCACACTGTCTAGCTCCCTTAGTGATCATCTACCAGCTTATTTCCTTAGAACAAACTCCCAACACCCAAGAGTACACACTATAAAATCAGTTAGGAACTCAACTAATTTTTGTCAGCATAAATTCAGCAATCTCCTACAGGAAATAGACTGGACACCCCTTAAACAACTACTTCTTAATGATGCCGTACTATATTATAACACTTCCTTCACATACTTAATACACCAGCTGCCATTCGTATGAAAAGAATCAAAAATAACTCAGCACCATGGCTGTCTAAGGAATGTAAACACCTGATGAAGCAAAGGGACCTAGCCTGCTCAACCTGGAAACAAAACAAAAATGAACAAAATCACGTTACTTTCAAAACACTACGTAACAAAGTGACTAAACTAATCAACAGAGATAAGAAGTCATATTATTCCCAGTGTCAACTCCAGCATAAAATCAACCTCAGTAAATTTTGGCACTCCATATATTTTCTACTTAACCCTAGAAGAAATGCAAAGCACACCCTATCACCTGATACCCCTCCATCACAAATAGCTGAAAACTTTAACAAGCACTTCATAAAATCAATTTTGGACCTACTAACTAAAACCCCTAATGCTGAAACCTATTCAGATGCTAACCCCAGACCAACAACTACTTCTTACCCTGCCTTTATTGACCCACCTACTCAACAAAATGTCATACAAACCCCACTCTAATTTCAGCCCACACCCACTAACTCCATTAAAAAACTACTACAAAAACTAAAACTTGCTCTACCTCAGCTGACAATCTTCCACCACACTACCTCAAACTGGCTGCTAACTCAGTTGCCTACCCAATCAGTATCCTTATAAGTAGGTCTTTGTCTGAATCAGAAGTACTTACCATATGGAAACAATCTGACATCACCCCCATCCATAAAGGAGGCAATTCTTTTGATCAATCCAATTTCCGTCCTATATCCATCTTGTCACCCATATCCATAATTCTCGAGAGAGGTATCCATCAGCAGGTAATGCAATATCTATTGCAAAACAACCTTTTAACCAAAACCCAACATGGCTTCTGATCTAGCCACAGCACAGCTACAGCCCTAATATCTTTTACAGACACCGTGAACAAGGCCAGAGATGTAGGATGCTATACATCCTCAGTATTCCTTGATCTTTGCAAGGCCTTTGACACAGTGTCTCACCCCTTACTTTTGAGCACACTTTTTAACTTAGGCTTCTCACATAACACAGTAAAATGATTTCACAGCTACCTCAAGGATTGTAAACAAGCAATGAAATAGTCCAATGAACTCTCACCCTTTCTCCACAACCCTACTGGAGTCCCTCAAGGCTCCATCTAAGGACCCCTACTATTTAACATTTTCACAAGCAACCTTCACACTGCCTCTCACCCTGGGACCCTCATTCAATACTCTGATGATTCTACCATAATCTGTACTGCTTGAGGGTAATGTGGTTCACACAGCCTATCTAGATCTCACCAAGGCTTTTGACACCATCCCCCACTCTGGAATTATAGATAAACTCACTAAACTAGGTATAAATCCCTATGTCACAAGATGGGTTGACAACTGGCTCACTGACAGAACCCACAATGTGAAAGTAGCAGACTCCAAATCCAGCTTCAGACCAGTGACAAGTGGAGTACCACAGGGTTCAGTCCTGGGTCCTCTCCTGTTTGGTATCTGCTTCTCTGAAGCACAGGCCAACACAGAATGTCTTTGGCTAACAAAGTTCGCAGATGACTGCAAACTAGAAGTTATAATCAAAACTCCAAAAGATGTGGACATCCTACAAAAGGGCCTTGCTGAGACAGATGCCTGGTGTCAAAGCCATGGCCTCAAGCTCAATGCCAAAAAGTGCATTGTCATTCCTTTTGGTAAAAACTCAGTACCCATGAACTACCACATAGGTGGTAGTCTACTTAACACCGAAGGTGTGATAAGAGACCTTGGGACACAGGTGGACAGTAGTCTCTCCTTTGATAATCACATTGCCACAGTAGTCAGGAAATCCTTCTATGTGGCACACCTCATCACAAAAGATTTCTCATCCATGAAAAAAGAGGTCATTGTTCCCCTCTACTCGTCACTCATTAGACCCATTATAGAGTACAATGCCCCTTTTGGTATGTACCTCACAAGACATCTACAACAACTGGAAAGGCCACAGAAATACCTCACAAAGAGGATTACTGGCCTCAAAGAGATGCCCTATGCAGACCGTCTCAAAAAACTACAGCTTTACTCCATTGCATATCGCCTACTCAGAGACAATCTCTGCCTAACACACAAAGCTATGTCAAACCCAGAGCTTTTAGACATGCTCCACTTAAAGAAATCCCAATCCCTATGAGCTACACACTGTAGGGACCTAAACCTCATCACCACAATAAACAGAACATGCTGGAGGGATAGATTCCTGTCCCAGAGACTTCCCATACTTTGGAACAAACTACCTATCTATATCAAACAAAGCTCCTCATTAGCACTGTTCAAGAAAAATCTTGATGATTGGATGGGAGATAGGAAATTCATCCCGGGGATCACTTCTGTGGCTCTGCTCGACAGTGGCACAGGAAAATAATTTTCTTGGATGGCGAAAGCCAGGGTACCTTTAGCTAGGCTTATATAGGCCCTAGGGCCAATAGCCTAGTACTTACCTATGAACCTATGAACTACCAGAACTACTTTCAAAATCACAGTGGTCCTTTACTGCAGTCAAATCCTGGCTAAGAAATGCCCAACTCTTTCTTAATCCAAAGAAGACAAAACTAGTACTCTTTCATTCCAAAAACATCTCCACTGTCACTGATCATTTCAACATCCCTGCACATGAGAACACTGTCATAGAAATAGTGCAGGAAACCAAACTTCTAGGCATTATCATTGATAATAAACTTTCATTTGACTCCTATATACAGCAAAATATAAAGAAAACTCATCAAAAACTGGGACTCTTATATATAAACAAACATTTCTTTACTGCTGCAATCAAAACTACCTTTGCAAAATGATTTTTACTTCCTTCCCTCTTTATGGTGCCCCTATCCTAACTAACTTATAAACTTCTACACTAAGCAGGATGGAAGAGTGCTACACAAAGTGGCAAAGTTTGCCACAAACTCTAAATATCACACACACCACTATAAACCTCTCCTAGAATTAAACTGGCTTGAACACAATGGCACTAAATATACAGACCCAACAGATATTGCCAACATCCTGACAGATAGGTTCAGTGCAAACTTTACCCCCCTCTCACCCCCTAAAGAGCCCATCTCTATACCGGAAGAATGCAAAGTTTCTGTAATCACGGCTGCACAGATAAAAACCACACTTTCCAAAGCCAAGAACACAGCATCCATGGGACCAGACAACATCCCAGGCTGCGTTCTACATGAACTACAGAACAAACTGGCACCCCACCTAAGTACCATGTTCAGTCATAGCCTAACCTCAGGCTTTGTGCCTGCTGAATGGCGCACAGTGATGGTTATCCCACTCCACAAGTGGGGAGCCACCACAGACCCCGGGAACTACTGCCCCATTAGCCTGACGAGCCTGGTCTGCAAGGCAATGGAACGTATCATCATGGAACTTATAAACAAAGACATTAGTAATCTCCAAACTCTGGACCCCACCCAGTTTGGGTTTGTAAAAGGCAGATCATGTCTCTTAAACCTGATAGACTTCTTTGAAGCAGTCACCAAAGCTGTAGACAAGGGTAAGGTGGTTCACACAGCTTATCTAGATCTTGTCAAGGCTTTCAACACCATCCCCACTCTGGAATTATAGATAAACTCACTAAACTAGGTATAAATCCCTATGTCACAAGATGGGTTGCCAACTGGCTCACTGACGGAACCCACACTGTGAAAGTAGCAAACTCCAAATCCGACTTCAGACCAGTGACAAGTGGAGTACCACAGGGTTCAGTCCTGGGTCCTCTCCTGTTTGGTATCTACTTCTCTGAAGTACAGGCTAACACAGACAGTCTTTGGCTAACGAAGTTCACAGATGACTGCAAACTAGGAGCCATAATCGAAACTCCTAACGATGTGGACATCCTACAAAAGGGCCTCACTGAGATAGATGCCTGGTGTCAAAGCCATGGCCTCAAGCTCAATGCCAAAAAGTGCATTGTCATCCGCTTTGGTAAAAACTCTGTACCCATGAACTACAACATAGGTGGTAGTATACTTAACACCGAAAGTGTGATAAGAGACCTTGGGACATAGGTGGACAGTAGTCTCTCCTTTGATAATCAAATCGCCACAGTAGTCAGGAAATCCTTCTATGTGGCACACCTCATCACAAAAGGTTTCTCATTCAGAAAAAAAGAGGTCATTGTTCCCCTCTACTCATCACTCATTAGACCCATTATAGAGTACAACACCCCTTTTGGTATGTACCTCACAAGACATCTACAACAACTGGAAAGGCCGCAGAAATACCTCACAAAGAGGATTACTGGCCTCAAACAGATGCCCTACGCAGACCATCTAAAAAAACTCCAGCTTTACTCCGTTGCATATCGCCTACTCAGAGGTGATCTCTGCCTAACATACAAAGCTATGTCAAACCCAGAGCTGTTGGACATGTTCCACTTAAAGAAATCCCAATCCCTCTGAGCTACATGCTCTAGGGACCTAAACTTTGTCACCACAATAAACAGAACATGCCAGAGGAATAGATTCCTGCCCCAGAGACTTCCCATACACTGGAATAAACTGCCTGTCTATATCAAACAAAGCTCCTCATTAGCACTCTTCAAGAAAAATCTTGATGATTGGATGGGAAATAGGAAATTCACCCCGGGGATCACCTCTGTGGCTCTGCTCGACAGTGGCATAGGAAAATAATTTTCTTGGGTGGCAAAAGCCAGGGTACCTTTTTGGCTGAGCTGGTATAGGCCCCAGGGCAGATAGCCTAGTACCCTACCTATGAACCTATGAACTCCCCATCCAACTTGCCTTTATTCAACTATCCACCTTGCACAGCCTTATTTTCAAGCCTACTGCCTGCTTTGCACTAGCCAGTCTAGTCACACCTTACACATCAAATCAATCCCTATGATCAGAAGACAAAAATCTCAAAATCCACAAGAAAAGCTGGTCACTCTGTATTCATATTGTGTCTCTATACTTTGGAATTCACTACCTCTAGCTACCAGTTCTATGCCTGGCCTAACCCATTTCAAAGCCTCTTTAAAAAATCATCTCAAAAATACATGGCTCTTCTCCTACATAAAGCCTGCCTAATGCTCAGGTCTTCCTCTTCTTCCACACTAGCCTCATCATCCTCTTCTGTCACACTTCAATCCCACACAGACTACAAGATCCTAAGGCTCTTCTAACTCCTTCTCTGTTTCTATACCATATCCTTAATCTACTGCTCAGACTGTATTCATGCCTCTCAACCTCTTAGCAAAACAAATCTGGACAAAGCTAAAATAATAGGGAGACAAAGGCACAAAAATAGGGACAACTTTTAAGTATTGCTCTTATAAAAATTAGCCAGAGTAAAATGTGGTGGAGTTAGCATTCATTTTCTGAAGATATGAAGTTTGAAACTGAAACAACTGTCATTATTGACAGAAAACCATTAGTTTTATCAGGGACAGACAGAAAATATGATGGAAAAATCTGGACAGTTGAGAGGCATGGCTGTATTGCTTCTATTCTTCTTAACTCTCTCTCACTATATTTCTGCATCACTAACTTTCTGGCTGCTATTTTCCTAAATGAAACTAACATTCTATTTTGCATGTACTGTAACAGTCAATGTCACACACTGCACTACCTGGACACTGTCTACATCATGTAGGGTGAGAGTAACTATTATTGTCTATAATGTTTTAACGCTATAGAATGGTCTAGATGTGTATTAATATATTACAACGTCTTGTAGCGGTTTGTTCTCTCAACTTATTTCTGTATAGTCTTTCTAATGTAATCTTTATTGTATTGGATTATACTGTATTTGTATTGTACTGCATGTGGAGCTTTTCTCCACAGGCCTCTGCTGAAAACAGGTTCTGTAGACCCAGTCAGACCATCTCGGTAAACAAATGTCAAATAAAATAAATAAACCAAGCTTAACTAAAAAAAAAACAGCTGCTTGACAGCACACTATACCTAAAATATTTGTTCTAAATAAAATATACTTTTTAAAAAAATATTGACAACACACTAATCAAAAAGGAAAACTGCTGAGTTTGTGAACTTAGAAAAAATGTGGGAGAGCAAGACCCCCCATATACCCTCAAAATTATATATGCCAACTCTATGGTTGCACCAATTCTAAAATGGGAGAAATCTCTCAAAACCAGTGATTCACTGTCAGTGCACACTCAGACATTACCCATGCAGTGATTTACAATGAAAAATCACTGATCTCTGCTATATGCTGGACAGATGTGTCTCTAGGTTACATTACTTAAGGTATTCCATTGGTGTACACTATGCTCCATATAGCATATTTCCTGATTGCATCTGCCATTACTTATCTGTCGATCAAATGTGATTAGATCAAATATTTTCAAACAAATGTGTTGTTGACCACTTGCATTTTAGGTCAACATATTTCAGGCAATTGTGTGTCAGACAAATGCCTAGTCAAGCAATTTATCCACATCCACAGCCACATGCGCACACACTCACACACACACACACACACACACACACACACACACACACACACACACACACACACACACACACACGCGCACACACACGCACACACACACACACACACACACACACAAACACACACACACACACGTGTGTGTGTGTGTGTATGTATACATGCATGTATATACACCAACAATAGACCAACAGAACATGCTGGAGGGACAGGTTCATAACCCAGGGCCTGCCCATGCTATGGAATAGACTTCCCATACATGTCAAGCAGAGCACCTCACTGGCCCTCTTCAAGAGAAATCTTGATGAGTGGATAGGAAATAGAAAATTCACCCCAGGGATCACTCCAGTGGCTTTACTCGACAGAGGCACTGGGAACTAAGGTCGGATGGCACAATGCAAGGGTAATCCTATGGGCTAGGCTTGTAAAAGCTCCAGGGCCATTAGCCTAGTACACACCTATGAGCCTATGAACCTATACATATATATATATATATATATATATATATATATATATTAAATAGTTATTAACTTTTTATTCATGTTTTTATTTTTTTCCATTTTTTAATTAATTACTGTTTAGGAGCTCTCAAATTTTGACTTTAGATTGTTGGTTTACATGTATCTACAGCTGCTGGTTTTAAATTCTGATTCTTGTGCCCTGTAGATTTGCTGATATTACTGTGATTTAGATTTGTAAATTTCCCAGACTTAATTCTGATTTACAGAAATGATACAGCATTTTAAAAGATATTTAAGGCATTTTAAGCATTTTTATAATTTTACTATTTTGGCACTTTAAATGATCAAGGCATGTTATTATTTCTTTTATATATTTTTTTAGTCCTTGCCTTCTCCTTAACTTTCATGATTCTACTACTTTCTGGCTTGTTTGTTCCTCCTGACTCCTGCTGCTTTGAGACATGAGAAGAGATATGCAGCACCCAGGAATGGATTCAAGCAGGAGTTTTGAAATTTTCTAATGATAAGCCTAGGGGGTATTGGCACATCAACAACAATTTATTCAGGGCTGTTTTGAGCAGGTAATACTCTATTCTTGTAAATTGCATTCTTAGTCCTATGGCTGTTTTTGCTTCTAAGACTGGAGTGAATTTGTATGTAAATTTTAAATGTTTTAGTATTTTGCCCATCAGTGTGTTGAATGTATTCCCTAATGAAACTGATGGAGCTGTCATTGAGTTGAAAAATGTCAATCATGGATTGTCTGTCAGAACTGCGTGTAAATGAGCAAACATGGCACATAAAAATATCTTATCATTCATGCACAGATAAAGGAAGTGGTAAAAACATGCTTTTGGATAAACTGTATAAATGCATATATATCTATATTTTGTTATTCTACACTACCAGTGTGTTATTAGCATTCATTCAACAACATTCTTGGGACATAAACAATAATTTTTCCAAACTCTGAGTTCTTCACCCTACCCCATATTGGCTAGAAAGTGCATTGTAATGATTGCAGTGCCAGGCACAATGCAAGTCTGTTTTGATTTGCAGCTGGAAGCTTTTTTAAATTATACTTTATTCTACAGGTATGTGCTCTTGTCAATGGTTTTGAGTCGTATGGCAATGATGTTTGGAAGACATTCACATTTATGGTACAGATGCAGAAATGTTACAGAGATAATTGAGAAACATCCATTTGAGAAGTCTTTTACATATAGACTTTAGAATACTACTGCAGTAGCTTACAAAGATAGTTAACATTTTACAAATGTGTTCATACATTTGCCAGCTTAGTTTTAAACAGTGATTGACATACAATGCAGTTTGATTATTAATGCATACTGAAAGTTTTTATATAGAACAGGGGACTGTGCTACATAAAATTGGTTTCTATTTAAACAAATCATAGTAGCTTCTCTGTCCAGTATTATTTATTCCCTTTGCCCCTTCCGTACCGTTACACAGTACTGTGTGCTCACCTCCAGAACTAAAATTGGTTATTGCTTGCATACCTGCTGCATGTAATACTTTTGTATCTGAATGATTTACATTTTTTGTTGCACACTGTACAACTTTGCTGCACAATATGCACTGTACAAGTTTATTGAGACAAGATCTGTTTATATAACAATGTTTTTACTGTGATCTATTAGGGTGTAGCTTGGAAGTAGCAGCCCTAGCATATTACCATATTACTGAATTATTATGCACCCTGTGTTATGCACTGCATAGTTCTGTTATAATAGTAGTCAATTATTGCAGAAAATGATTGAGTGCTAATGCTGATCCTAACAGGTTGGGTATGTTTTATGAAATAATCAAATACATATGATAAGAATTACCTCATAAAGTCTCGGCTAAGGAACAAATTCCAAATTCTTCTATATAGATTAGAGAAATGGTTGTAATAAGATTGTGTTTGTCCTGTATTCTGAGTTATGCTGCATTGGTTGGTGTACTTATCCTTTGTTCTCCTTGTGTAATATTTCCATCATTTCTGTCTCTTGCAGTTAAATACATTTTCTCTCTGAAACACCCACCTTTCTGTTAAGAAAAACAAAAAAGAATCCTGAATACTTCTCAAACATTCTGGGTTTTTAGCTTAGTCACACAGGTACCTTTTTAGGTGGGAATTTGGGCGTACCATTGTGATGCTGTTTAGGGACACTGAATTATTCACTTAAGGGTTAAAGAGGATTGCTGTTCTGTTATCGTCCATTGTCTTACAATAGTAATGAGAGCTTAGTATCCCAACACAAAATCCATGCTTACAACCTTAAACAATATTTATTACATGACTGGGCAAACTTTTCACCTGCTTTTTCAGCCAGTTTTAGTTTGTTCCTCTCATCACTGCAAAACGTTCCTGTACTCAGATTGTTTGCTGTGTAACTGTATCTGTTTGAGGATAATTCACCTGTAGATTCATAAAGTTATGCAAAACCTTATTCCTTGAAAATAGCTGTACTGTAACTACAATCTGATGGAGTACAATAACCCTTGTGCTTCCAAAGCATGCATTAGACTACTGTACCAAGTGCATGAAATTGTTCCACTGAAAGCATAACAGATAAAGACTCTTCCTGCACATGTTGTAGTTTTTTTCCTGTTACACTACCCTCTCAGCATCAGTTTCCGAGCCATCCCCTAACGCCATTAAATTTTATAGGCTCTCTTCTCCACCCATAATGCCACCTAATTCCCAAAGCTCTTAAAGGTATACACATAAATATAAACAATCACCAGGCACAATGATACACGCATAACTCTTAAGGCATCAGTCTGCATTTAAGCACTCTAAGTTTCCTTCCTCCCTTACGTTTATTAACTGGCTTCAGTGATTACTATTTACTTCATTTGCACCACTCAGCTATCTACTCCTAACCTTGCTATTTTTGTTACCCCAGTGTTTCCGCTCATGTCTCATAGAGTAACGCTCTACAAACCTATATACCATGTTTTTCTTAAATATACTGGATCCTTACTCTTTCTATTTTATCAACTTACAACTTACCATACACCACTTAATTTTATACATGTTTCTTCCACTATGTGCTTCACCTACATCTGTACAAATCAATTTACATCACCACTAATCTCTTCCAGTATATACAATGACTCACCCCATCTTTACTTCAAATTCAAATTAAATTCACACCTACTGCAATAAAATAAAAATTAACCCTTAAAATTAAACCAAAACAAACTTGCCAAACGTATCAATCTTTCCCTCTCTTACCACTCTGTGGGGATATTCACCCCAACCCTTTCTCTTGTTCCCATCCTGACCCCCCAATAGTCTCCAAAATTCATCCCAAACAAAACCTCCCCTTCCTACTATACCAAACCCTCCCCTTCCAATACAGGGACCACCATTAACAAAACCATAAAAACCCAAACCACCAACTTCCAACCCAAACAAAAACTTAAACTGTATCCTTAAATTCTCATAACGCCTATATTAAAGTTTCAGAACTCCACAGTTGGACCTCCCACAATTAACCAATTTTCTTGCAATAGTTGAAACATGGCTAAATTGCCATATACATGACTCTGAAATATCACTCCCTGGTAATAGTATCATCAGGGCTGCTAGAACTCAAAAAATGGTGGAGGAGCAGCTTTATTATACCCAGACAGTCTTGAAATCTTACTCTATAGTGAACCTATTCCCAAATTCCATAATCCCAAACTCTTCAGCTCACATCTTAAATTAAATAATCACAAACAACTATGCATTATAGTACTCCATATTCCCCAGGCAATAATGCTTCATCCCTGGAAAACATCATAAACTGGATCTCACATACAGTTTCTAATGACAAGATAATCCCTAGGTGATATTAATTTTGATTGTCAGATTATCTCCACAAAATAACCATCTACTAGCCTCAACTTATTTGGCTTTGACTCAGCTAATTTCCTTTCCCACACATTATAACTATCCCAAAAACTGTGACTCAGTTCTCGAATGGATACTGGAGTCTAATTCTACTAAGTATGTCTCCAGTGGCACCCTTTCTCTGATTCCCTCAGTGACCATCTCATGGTATATACACACAGACTTGGTACCCATCATGTCAAACAAGTATTACTTAGAACTTCCTGTAACCTCACTAATTTTAACACTGATAAAGTTAACAGAATCCTAAGTTCATTTAATTGGCGTATCCTGAAAAATACTCCGTTTGATGAAATTGTGCACAAATTTAACAGACTTCTTTTGAAAACCTTCAATAGTCTGTTTCCAGCTAGAACAGAAAGAGTGTAGAATAAACATACTCCTTTGGGGGTCCCTATCAGTTCAGCCAGGAGCGGCCTTAGGTCAACTGGTGCCCTAGGCAAAAGGGCTCCACAGCGTCCACCACCATACCACCCGGTGCCCCCATCCTGGTCTACCTACACCAAATAAATACTGGAAAAGTGCCCCTGCTAGAGCAGCACCCTAAGCGACCACCTAGTTAGCCTATGCCTAAGGCCGGCTATGAGTTCAGTGAAAAATCAGTTCATCGAACGGCATTTTCAGTGCAATTGCATCGAACATAACATTCTTCAAACTGTTCATATTGAGATTGTGGTACAGTGAGGATCAGGAAATTTGCCTTTCCCCACTGTAGTACGATCTTGGAGTTGGTATATATAACTAGTGGATGGTGTGAAGGTTGCAGGCCCCCACATGAGAGGAATTCAATGAACGGCATTTCATTGAATTGATCATTTGATGATGTGATACTGACCCCCTCCTTTGGTTATCCACTCAAAGCATGGGCTGGGAATGAATTGTTAAAACATAGATCTCTCCAAAACTTATAACACTTTAAAGACCTATTTAACCATATTAAAAGACAGATTAATGCAGACAACAAAACTTACTACAAGAATCTTTTACTAAATCAGCATTCCAGTTCTAAAAAAAAATCTTATCTTCTACTGATAATGTACTCCACCCTGTAACAACCACCACTCCTAATCCTGCTCCAAATAACCCTCCCCCAAAATAACTGCTCAAGTTAATAAACAGTTTGCAGAAAGCTTTAAAGTCCTTACTAAAGATTTTCCTCCTAATATTACTGACATTACTTCTCCTAAGACAGCAGACACTCCCTATTTTACCCTAAAACACATACCTACTTCTTACATCAAATTATTACTTGTTAAATCAAAAAACTTGTTCTCCCTCAGCAGGTAATCTAACAGCAAAATGCATCAAGCTGGCCAGTTCCATATCCTATCCTATGTGCATTCTAATTAATACATCTATCAAGGAATTATACATTCCTTCTTCATGGAAAAAAATAATTCTTCACTCCCTTCATTAAAGGACTTTATCTGATATAACCAATTTCAGACCTATCACCATATCATCCCCTTTGTCATAACATCTGAAAAAGTGGATTTACAAACAACTTCTTCAACACATTCTTCAGGAAAAACTCCTGTCTCTGACATAACAAGTCTATAGACCCACACATAGTCCTACCATGGACCTACTAACCTTCACAGATACTATCAACAAAGCCAGAAATGAAGGCAAACTTGTTTCCTTTGTATTCCTTGGTCTCTCTAAAGCTATTGATCTAGTGTCTCACCGATTGCTCAAATACAGCTATCTTCCCTTGGACTATGCTATTACGGTTTCACAACTATATAACTGATAGATACTATACTGGTAAATGGTTATCCACATTTTCCTCTTTCCTTAATGTAAATGATGTTGTGCTACAGGGCTCCATTCTCAGGCCTCTACTCTTCAATATATTCACTAACTATCTATGTAAATCCCCTCACCAAGCTTCTCTCATAGAGTATCCAGACAATTTTATCCTAATATGCATTTTCAACAACCTAATACATCTTCAGAGAATTATTCGAGAAGCGTTTAAATCTGATGAAAGTTAGTTACAGGATAATCTCCTGCTACTAATTTACAAAAAACTAAATGACTTCTCTTTTTTCCAAAAATCCTATTTCCATGCAAAAATCAACTTTAAAATTGCTTTCTTAAAAAATTCCATGACTGAAGTTACACCACAAATGAAACTACTTGGCATGCCAATCGACAACAATCTTAAATTCAATTTAACTATCCAAAATAGCATAAAAACACAATCAAAAACTAGGTATCCTACATAGAGAAAAGAAATTCCTTACAAACTTTGCCAAGGTAACTGTAATTGCTACTTACATCTTACCCTCTTTTCTTTGCGGAGCCCCTGTCATTACCAATCTACAAGCCTCTCTTAGTTGTAAACTTTAACAATGCTAGAATGAAGTCGCCAGATTCACTTACAACAAATCTTATCAGATGCACCACAGTTTATTACTAAATATATTTAAATGGATGGAACTTTCTCACCACCTATCTTATACTCATCTCATCTTAACCAACAAAATCATCTGTATCTCATCTGCCTGGTCTACAATTAGCCCCTAATCCAAACTGTGCCCTTTTGTCAAATGATAAACAACTGTTTGCCATCTACAAATCACAAAGGGCTGCTGGGGGCAGTCTCTATTCCAGTAGTGTAGCTAGAACTTGGAATAAAAATTTTATATCATTTGGGAGTATTTCACACCTTCATATTTGCAAACCATTGCTAACAAACTTCCTCACTGCCTCCTGGCTTTTTCCTGGCTCCTCATCTGGGATGTAGTTCTCCTAACACCATTCATAGCTTTAATTATATCTCTATTTAAAGCACCGCATCACTTAACCTGGTTATTCCCTTGTAATACTAGTACATCTTAAACTACTTCTATGTGGCATACCTCATCACTTAAGGCTTTTCATCCAGAAAAAAGGAGGTCATTGTCTCACTGTACTCATCCATCATTAGACCCATTATAGAATACAACACCCTGTTTGATATGTACCTCTCATGACATCTGCAACAACTGGAAAGGCCGCAGAAACACCTCACTAAAAGAATCACAGGCCTAAAGCAGATGTCCTATGCTGACCATTTAAAAAAACTCCAGCTATACTCTGTCACATATCGCCTACTCAGAGGCGATCTTTGCTTAACATACAAGGCCATGTCAAACCCAGAGCTGTTGGACATGCTGCACTTAAAGAAATCCCAATCCCGCAGAGCCACATACTCCAGGGATCTAAATCTTGTTATCACAATGAGCAAAAAATGTTGGAGGGATAGGTTCCTGACCCAAAGACTCCCCAGACTCTGGAATAAACTGCCCATACATGTCAAGCAGAGCACCTCTTTGGCCCTCTTCAAAAGGAACCTTGATGATTGGATGGGAGATAGGAAATTCACCCCAGGAATTACGTCAGTCGCCCTGCTAGACAGGGGTCCAGGGAAGTAAATATTGTGGGAAGAAATAGCCAGGGAATTGTTATGGCTAGGCTTGTATAGGCCCTAGGGCTGATAGCCTAGTACCAACCTATGAACCTATTTCTACTTCTAATTAGCACAACCAAATTACTATTCCATTGCTACTTCCCTAGCAACACTTAAATGTGCTTATCCTCTCTAATACCCGACTCTACTGTATTTTTTAAATTAATCCTACCTATCTTTTGCACCTCTCTTCTATCTGTAAATTCTCAATACAATGCTTGTAAATTAATATTTGTAAATATCATCACACATTTTATTATATTGACTACTATGCTATGTATTTACTGAAACTGCATTATAAAATTTGTTATTGTGAATATTGATCACATTAAATATGATATCTGGAGCTTTTCCCTCTAGGCTTCCACTGAAAAGAGTATATGTGCCCAGTCAGACTTTCCCAGTAAACAAATGCCATTAAATAAATAAAGTGCATTTTTACATGGCATTGATTATCATTACTACTTCAGTAGCTAATCTTAGAGAGTAGTGAAAGGCTGGATGTTTATAGTCAGAGTGGGACAGAAGTTAAAAGATCAGAGAGTAAAGGCTAATACATTTAAAAAGTAGTATGACTGTGATAATGACTGGTGGCCATTTTGCCATTTAAAATGTTGAGCACTGGTCTAACACACAAACTAAAATAATGTATTTTATGTCAGGAGACTCATGATTACATATAGAACAGGAAGGTGATATGAATATCCTATACAGTACCAAACTGGTGGGTGTTGTAGCTACTGGTTTATCAGAAATGGACTATGTACAAATTTAGGAAAAGGACTGCATCTATACATGGAGCCCTAGATGTATTCCAATGCAGGTTATTGCTGTCATTATGGACAAGCTGCTCACAGAATCATGGACTATGTAATAGATAATTAACTGAATTTATGGTGACATCGTTATAACTAGTGGATAGCTGCCAACAGAATCTTAGAATATATAACGATCCTGCACATTTTAAGAATAACCACATCATTAGTGTTTAAACTCATTATCTTAGACAAAGCTTTGGCTGACATTCTTAGGCTTTTATGAAAGAAGTCAACAACTACTTCATCAGTGCTAGTGAAGGAATCATTGAGTTGTTTAATACAATACAAGGATTATTTAAATTTGGCTGGCAGAGTATGAATTTCAGCAGTAACTGAAGATGAGGTATAAATTAAATTGTATATGTAGCTAGTATGCATGCACAACTGTCAGTACCTAATAGCCAAAAAGTGTGGGGGAATGAACAATTAAAAATAATATAAAGATAGTAATATCAGCTGCATATTAGTGACATTAGTCAAGTCACATGCAATGGGTTTAGAATGAATCAAGTGTAGCTTTATGAATCTCTTATAGCCCTTTCATTAATAGGACTGTATTACTACTTAAATCTTCCTACCAATTGCACTTTTAAGCATATAGTAACTTATGCTATTGGCTGAGATCAGCTGTTCATAGAAAATAATGTTAGTGTATATATTCATATGTAAAAGGGTTAAACTGAATATGTGCATAAAATGGTAATCAACTTTAAAAAAGAAAAAACACCAGATGACTGGAAGTACACAACACTCTGTCACTGTTTAACTAGATTTGTTCAAGACGTGCTCAAGATAAACAAGGCAGACAGGATCCAGGGCTGCATCACCATAAAGTTCAGAAAAGCGACTTGAAGATTATGTATTGTAAGGTAGGTTACAAGAACCGAACCAAAAAAAAACACAAATACTCACCCCTCCATCAAAGCTGATCTTCTAACCTGTAATTCATTACTCATTCACAGTAGATATTAACACCTGAGTAACTGATAGAGACAACAACAATATATCATAAACTTTATATTGGACAAAATGTATTAATAAATTAACATAATGCTTTTTTCATAATAGCCTGATAGCAATGACTGAAAAAACTTTAGAAAGAGGAATAAATAAAGAAAGAAATCGTCAGACAAGCCATATTCCATGTGGGTCATCATTACTGCGTGTAGGTGTTGATTCTGTATCTTCTAGCCTCATAATTAAGTGATTACACAATGTGATCCAACCGAACCCCCTAAACTGTTTACTCTTACTCTTACTCCTAGTGCCTAAGTATCTGTTCTTCTACCTCATATCTCCTCTGCCTTTTCTCTGCACTCACCCAGCTCCCCAGTAATTCCTGTCTACCATACACCTCTTTCTCTCTCTTTCTTTCTCTCTTCTATTATGTGGCTCATCCTTGGTCACTCTATTCCTCAGGTACTTTTTAAAGTGAGATACACTAACAATTTCTTTTCCAAATCTGCACTTGATATATTGTAAAACTAATAATACCCACAAGGAATCTTGCTTACACTGTAACTATTTTATTAATTTTTGTATCTAAGTATATTGCTAGGCTTCCAAGTTTTTTCATTACTTTATATTCATGTAATTTGGCTTTGCTTTAATTTATGTATATGTAATTTTGCATTGCTTTGGTTTATATCCATGCAGTTTTGCTTTTTGTTTGTGGATCTTTTCTTCCCAGTCCACCGCTGAAATGGGTTTATGCCCAGTCGGATTTTCCCGGTAAACAAATGTCAAAAGCTTAGGGGTTACATTCTTAAAACTGAAAATATATAAGTACTCTAGACTATTTTATAGTTAAGAATTGAATTCAACATTCTTGTAATCTCACTGCAATCATATAAAACCAATTAAGTCATCTAAATGATACAAGCTCAGATATAATATATATATATATATATATATATATATATATATATATATATATATATATATATTTATATTTCTCCTTATGGTGGACATCATTGGAAAACATTAGAAAAAAAATGCACTGGCTTCTAGTTACAGTGAGGGCAACATTTAACTTCCATCCACAAACAGTACTCCACAAAATGGGAACTTGATAACACAATGACTTTTAAAATAAACAATTTGAAAATTTCCCTTGTAAATGAAAACAAGCATAAATTTAAAGGATATAGGACAAATTCCTATCATCAAAATACAGTTTCTATATAATACCTTTCTAAACCTTATAAACTACTGTTGTATTATTTATAGGATATATCATTTTATATTTAAATTTTATACACTATATTTCTAATTGAATTACTGTCATATTATCTAAAAGCTGCATGATTTCTATTTAAATTTCATATAATGTTGATTCCTATCAACTAACTGAAAAGGAATGAATTGAAGTCATAATACTAAACATACAATATCGAAATGCTAAAATTTTAAAATGTTAAAATCAAAATACCCACTCCATGCATGTACCCCCGCCCCCCGACCTGCCTTAATTTTCACTACCATGGGAAGGAAATTGTTTGTTAACTGGCTATGTACTGATCCAGTGTACATATGTACCACATTAATGCTGTTAGTGGGTATTTTTCAGTATGCCACAAAT
>NC_056748.1:452792651-452835151 GCF_019279795.1 Protopterus annectens | reverse complement strand
TCCTTCCAATACAGTGCAAAGTGATGTGCTTACAGGGGTATGAAGGAAAAAAAAACAATCATAGTCATCATCTCAGGCATTATTTTATTAATTCAAAAATTCTAAATCATTTAACCCTAAAAGTTATTAATGTTAATGTGATAAAAATATAATCAACAACCTTCTTTTTACTATAACAGATATAGCTGTAAGGCAGTTTTTGTATTAAGGATTTTGGCTTTTACTGACAAAGGCTACTGTCATTTTCAGAGAATTGCACTGCATTGTTGTACTGGAATGTTCACTTCTACATGCATAATAAACACAATTGTCATTCAGTTTAAGATTGATGAAGCGATATATTACATTCTTGAAAGAAAGTGATACCCTTGCAAAATTAGAATCAACTTTATTCCCCCAGTGCTAACCCCAAGCTTGTCTGGTGCTGATAAGGATATCAACAATCCTGGTACAGCATCATACAGCTGATAGTATCAATGATCCTGGTACAGCATCATACAGCTGAGGGTATCAACGATCCTGGTACAGCATTATACAGCTGAGAGTATCAACGATCCTTGTAAAGCATCATACTGATGAGGGTATCAACGATCCTGGTACAGCATCATACTGCTAAGGGTATCAACGATCCTGGTACAGCATCATACTGCTAAGGGTATCAACGATCCTGGTACAGCATCATACTGCTAAGGGTATCAACGATCCTGGTACAGCATTATACAGCTGAGAGTATCAACGATCCTGGTACAGCATCATACAGCTGAGGGTATCAACGATCTTGGTACAGCATTATACAGCTGAGAGTATCAACAATCCTTGTACAGCATCATACTGCTGAGAGTATCAATGATCCTGGTACAGCATCATACTGCTGAGGGTATCAACGATCTTGGTACAGCATCATACAGCTGATAGTATCAATGATCCTGGTACAGCATCATACAGCTGAGAGTATCAACGATCCTGGTACAGCATTATACAGCTGAGAGTATCAACGATCCTTGTAAAGCATCATACTGATGAGGGTATCAACGATCCTGGTACAGCATCATACTGCTAAGGGTATCAACGATCCTGGTACAGCATCATACAGCTGAGAGTATCAACGATCCTGGTACAGCATCATACTGCTGAGAGCATCAACAATCCTGGTACAGCATCATCATACTGCTGGGTTCATTTTTACATCTTAAGCCCTTACTTCCCCTTCACCACATGCTTAGCATAACATCCTAGGATGGATGCACACTGAGGACTCATTGGCAGATTCTCCCAACTCCACTTTGACTCAGGTACTACTCTCATCTACGTTGGACTGCACCCCAACAGCATGCTCCCAGTCTATGCTGGAGATCTACTGTGATGGGTGCATGAGTGAGCACCTTCCCCCTAGGATGGTCATGTTTATACTGTCATGCCAGATCCTGACATCCAACCCACTAATTGAACCCAGATCACCTGAACTATAGTCAGGACTTTATTCCTGTATGCTAATGTGCTAGCAAATAACTGGCAGAGATGAAATAATTTTATATGATAATAATGCTACAGTTATATAAGAAAACAGAAATATTATATGTTGTATGTTACATGTTAATGTAGATTTCCCAAGAGATTGAATATGTAGGAACATGCAGCAAGGGTTATGTTTGTGAAGAACCTCAAATGGAGGGATTATTTGGTATAGAATACATTCTAAGACAATAACATAGCCAAAAAACATGAGCAATGTTCTCTTTTGCAGACATAGAAGGGGAATGAAAAGAAATGACAGATGAGGAAGTGAGTAACTGAAATATGAAATTAGTGTGACACCCATCCTGTTATAGGTAAAACCCAATTAGTATTTTTTAATCTGTACTATTTAGGTCTGATGCTGTTACAGCCATTAATGGCTCCACTCCTGCAGTCTGTCAAGTTTATATTAACCGTGTATATCTTGTCAAATGGCGGACAAGGAGACATTAAAGGAATGCAAAACACAATAAAAATAAAGTGTGTGTGCGTGTGCGCGTGTGTGTGTGTGCGCGTGTGTGTGTGTGTGTGTGTGTGTGTGTGTGTGTGTGTGTGTGTGTGTGTGCGCGCACGCGTGTATGTGTGTGTGTGTGTGTGTGTGTGTGTGTGTGTGTGTGTGTGTGTGTGTGCGTGTGTGTGTATATTTCCATAAGCTATACTAAGGGCTATCACCAACAGAAACATGACTCAACAATTTGATTGCTTTGCAAATCATCTGTGATGTTTTGAAGACAGGCATGATAAAAAATGTATTCCCATAAAGGAAAAAGTCACTTATCTGATGAAGGATGGCAGTGACATACGTTTTTTTTTTTTTTTCTGTGGTAAGCTGAAGCTAGAAACAAGAATATTAATGTACTTTATGCTGTGTAGCTTATTGTTTTGGTATTTGAATCATGAGATATCTCAAAGCAGTTGCTCCATTAAATGTGCATTGCAACTGAGCCCCAATCTGAAATCAGTGAGCACCAATGAGTGTGGTCTTAGACAGAAAGAGAGGGGTGCAGTTATGAAAACAACAAAATTGCACCAGATGTGCAGATAATGAAACAGGGTAGAACAAAATTAATAATGGCATATTGCCACACCTGTGTTCCAGTATAATGTTGAAAATAAGTTCAGTAAGGAGAGACAGACTTGTCTGTGTACTTAAAGGATTTTCGACTGGAAACAGACTGTCTGCCTTGTCTGGATTACTTTCGAATACTTAGTAATGCTGTACAATTATATATTTTCTATTATTATTTTTTGTTTTCTTTTGACTTAAGATGAGTTTAAGTTCACTACTTCTACTACTGTCGTCTGATCTGATTAATATACAGTGATTAACTAGAAATATATGGACTGAAAATCTTCCACACAGAGAAGTTTCTTACACTGTTTTATATTTATCTGTTTAATACTTGAAAAATAGGTAAAAAGGAATATTTTTATAAAGAGATACTATTTTCACTTAATAATTTAACAACTTCTTTAATGTAATTTTGATATTAGTAGACTTTACAGGATTATGAAAACCATTAGCAGCTGTACTTGTATCAAATGTGTAACAATGACATTTTAATGTGTGATCTAACATGCTGACAAACACTGGCTAGCATGTACAAAGCTAAATGTAGATTGATAGGATAAAAATACCGTATTACACATTTCAAACTTCAGGTAATGCACCCTCTAGTTAGCAATGGTTTATATGCTGGTAGTAACAATATGGAGAGGTGGTCAGAGTTTCCCAAGTGTGTGTGAGGCACTGCCTTAAATGACAGCTTAACATTGCTGTATACCTTGTTCAGTATGTTCTCACCCCTTGTTGCAAAGTCCACTATTGGAAATAGGCAGAACTGTTTTTAAATTGGCCTGATTAAAGTCACCTGCTACTATATGAACATAGTCTGGATTTCATTTATAGCCTGGTATAATGTGGTCATTGCCTCATTTGGATTAGCAGTGGGAGGACTGTAGACAGCTGTGATGCAGATGCTGTTAAATTCCCTGGATAAATAAAAGGATCTGTATTTCAGTGACAAAAACTCTAGATTATCTGAGCAATGCAAGGATACTATCTCACAGCTGGTATAAAATTTGTCATTGATATATATATGCAGATCCCTTCCCCTCTGGACTTACCACTGAGAGAATGTATTCTGTCTGCTCTAAAAGAGTGACATCTCCTCCACATGGACTGCACTGTCATTAATGTTAGAGTTTAGCCAAGTTTCAGTAAATGTAAGCACACAGCATTTTCTCACCTTGTTCTGAGTAGATAATTCCAGCCTTGTATAGTCCATATTTCTTTACAGTGATTGAACATTTGCCAGCAGAATGGATGGGAGTGCAGGCTGTAGGGATTTGCTTTTAGCCTTGCAGTGATTCCAGCCCTGGATCCTCTTTTGCATGTTGTCTCAGACCTCTTGCATTTCCTTCTCTTACCATGATCCAGTAATGTTGATTCTGTACATACCAGGCATTTTGTTCCATGTTTGAGTAAGATTTCCAGGTCTTGTAACTCAAGAAGTGTTGTAGGCCTCACAGGCCCCACAGACAGCAGCTCATCAAACCTGTTATGCAGCAAGCCTAAGGATAGAATTTCCAGAATAGTCTCTCTACTATAAATTAACTTACTGTTGGCAGTCTTCCAATATTTAGTTTTTTCTCTTAATTTTGACATAGAATAGGACAAACAGTATGGATTTTCTTGCTGAGCCAAAGTAGCCACTGCCACACAGAGTGCCACCATTTTTTTTCCTGCTTAAACTCCTAGCATTCAGTAGTGACACCATGATGCCATTGCTATCCAAAATTGCATTTGAGTTTGATATGTAGTAATGTCTAGTAGGGGGACTCTGCCTAAAAAAAGCAACATAGGGGCAGCAAGGGATGTAGCCAGTGTGTGGAAATGGGTCCCTATTATATCATTGAAAGAACAGATCACTGAATGGTATTTTGAATGGCATTTTGTCAAACATGCCATTCATTGAACTGCTCTTACTGAGGTCACGTTATGGAAGGGAACAGGAAATTTGCCATTTCCCCACTGTAGTGCGATCTTGGAGTTGGCATATATAATTAGTGGGAGGTGTGGGGATGCAGGTACCCCCATGAGGGGTTTTGATAAACAGCATTTCTAATAAAATGCCATTCATTGAGCTGAAAGCCCTGTCAAAACTGGAAGTCTTGTCTACGACCTTATCACAAGCTATTGAACACTTAATTCACTTAGAATGACATCATCTACTTAGTCATTTCTTAAAGCCTTGCATCATGTCATGGTATCTAGGTGTCAGTTTTGGAGAAGGCAAGGTACTATTCAAGACCAACAGCTTTCCTGCCTCTATCACTTGCATAGTAAGTTCATCACTTCTCTCTGTGTATCCCTTTGAGTGGAGCACCACAGGTCATTCACTCTCAAAAAGGCTACCATTAAGTCATAATCAATCATTAAAATCACAGATCCTGAAATTGGTCAAGAAATGTATAGTCACCCTCTTCATGCCCAGTTTGGTGAATATGGAGCCAGTGTGCCTTAGTATAGTTTCACCCATGATTAAGACATTTCCCATTGTGCCATCAGACTTAGTGAGCTTTAAGGACTTAGGCCTGCTTTCCTGTTAACTCTTATTTGATCACATCTATGTTTACTGTCACAAAATCCATCAAGTATGCATATAAGTTATTTATTTTTACTAGTGTTGTATGAGCATAAAGAAATATGTAAATTTTACTTTGTTTGATGTCTAAATCAATAGTTGTCACCATCCCATGCCTTACCACAGTTAATATCAGCTTTATGGGTCAAAGCCAGGATATGTGTCACTTTCAAAATTCTGTATCACTTTCTTATTCCATATTAATTCAAAATTACTTCTTTTTGGTCTTCATTTAGAAATTTTGAAGTAAGCAAATAGGATCAAATGGTAGTTCTTGGCAATGTCTTAAAACAGTCAGCTTCCCTGTACTATGTTTAACAGTATTCACATTAACATAAAAATAGTGTAATTATCCACTGCCTTCCGTACCACTTTTCCTGTTTTTTTTTTTTTTTGTTTTGTTTTGTTTCATTTTAACTCATATTCCCCCACAACCAACTTTCTCTTCTAATCCTATGCTGTAATTAGAAACATCAACCCCATCTGCCAAATGCAAATGCTCAAATCTAGTTTGGATTTCCATCACCCGCACTCACTCTACAGCTGTAAACAAATAATTGTGTCATTGCCAGCAATAATTCGTTATCTTTCTGCTCATGTGGCTTAGCATCCCTCCCCTACTGAATATTGCTTCTGTTCACCCCTTTCATTATCTCCAGTGTTAAAGTGTATAACAGACTTTTGTACTGCACAGTGATCTGAAACTACAGCTACATTATGTCACTCAGCCTTGGTCCTTTTCCATAATTAACCACAGGTAACGCTCCTTCCAACTTTTTTGTATCAGAAAATACATTCTTCATGCCCCATTTCTCCACATTGAACAAACGTCTTTTAAGAATGGGCATAAATTAAATTACTTGTGTCTGCAAAGAAAAAACGTTCTGCTTGCCCTCCATGTTTCAAAATATCCCTAATATTTTTAACACGACCAAGTGAATGACAAAATGTACAACACTCAAAGCACTGCATACTTCACAGTCACCATTTCATATATTTTCATCCAGTCTTTTTGACTTCATGTACAACTTAATATGCCCCTTAATTACCCTCGATCTCAGTTTTTGGAATCGGTCCAAAATAGTAAAAATATTTTATTTCTCAAAGCCTTGCTTAAGTCATTTATGATGATTTTCTTCCATGATGCACAGCCACATTTAGCAGAAAGATATTCCAAAATGTTGCTAGCCAATAGTGCCTTATCACAGCTGCAAACAGTTAATTCCCCAAGTGAATGATACAGCACATGTCCTGAGCTATAAAATGAAGTGGTTTTACAATAGTGTCCTAAATAGCACATGTTACCATTCTCACATCTGGTTTTCTTGTCAGTCCGATCAAAGGGCATCTTCTAAGCAGACAAAATCCAGTATTTGCCATATCAGCACTTTTAAATGAATAAAATATAGTACACGAGGTGGCTAAAAGCAAAGTTAATTTAATGAATAGTTAGCGCTTTCGCATCAATCTGTAATGCTTCACCAGACCAAAGAAACATATTACATCACTTCCTATATATGAGAATCAGTTAATTATGTATTCAATTATTTAATTAAATTTTAAACTTAACATGCAAATATAAAGCATAAAACACAATGATAAAATATAAAACTTTTAATTTTAATAAAACATATATACCTAATTAATCACATATATTTTATCTGAGAGACCTGGATTTCAAATAGGGCTTAATAGAGGCTCTATCATTGAGCCCCGGTGGTCTATCTGCTTGCAGTTCTAAAATGCATTTTAACTCACGTTGTTCTGTTAGATTTTTAAGTCCCCAAATCTAGGGCTTGGATGTATGCATTATATAACCTTAAAACTAAGCTCATGTATATTAGAGAACAGGGCAGAGCACTTAGCTAGGGCACTTCTATCAATATCATTATTTCGAATTGCTGCTATGTGTTCCCTTACACATTCCCTTAGTGACCTGTTAGTCGTGCCTACATAAAATGAATTGCAGGTATTACATACTGCTGAATAAATTAAATTCTTAGCTGTACAGTTAGCTGAAACATTAAATTTATATATTCTATTCATTTTGGGATGTATGAAATTATTATCTGGTGCCAACACACTACAAATACTACAATTACCACATTTTATTAATCCACTTGTATTTGTATTGCCAATACATTTATTGCTAGTATGACATTGCAATCTCTTTAAACTTTTTATGTTCTTATAACTAAATTGAGGTCTATTTTTAATCTCTTCATTTATTTCTTCATCCGCTTGTAATATAAACCAGTTTTTATGTATTATTTGACGTTCATATTCAACATTACTAGAATATTCCAGTATAAGGTTTACTGTGTCTTTATCATACTTTCTACTTAGAACATTTTCTCTATCTAAAACAGCTTCAGACAGATAAAATTTGGGCCTATTGTTTCTTAGCATCTGTACCTCTTGTATACCTCTCTAAATTTCTTTTTTATTGTATATACACTCATGCAATTTCTCTTTTAAAACTTCCATGTCTGCATAAAACTTTCTATCATCTTTATCTAACCTTGAAATATGCATACCTTGCCCTTTAATTATATTTTTATATATGTGGGAAGAATGCATACTGTTTCTGCATAAAATGTTGTTTCTATGACATGTTTATTTTATATAACAAAGGGGTGAAAAAAAACATTTTTATCTTTTTTTATAGTAATATTTAAAAATTCCACTTGATTACATGAGACAATGTGAGTAAAACTAAGAACATTAGTAGTATTGTTAATGTACATTAAGAAATGTTGCAATTGTGCCCATGACCCTATCCAAATCAATATCAGGTCATCCACAAATCTTTTCTATAAAAAAATATATTTAAAGAATTCATTATTGTTCAAAATAAATTGTTCTTCACAGTAAGCTAGCACTGTATTGATGAATCATATCAGCAATTTGCACTACTGATGCATCTTCCTTTCTCCTTTTTAAGCTCTCAGTGGCCCTGATATCAACATGCTGCCATTTCCCTGCCATGTTTGAAACCTCAGCTGTATCTCAGGGCTAAGAAGTGAGGATGAGAAAACTGGTGTGGAAAAAAGTATCAACAGCTACATCAGGCATAGGAAAACATGTATCCATAATGTCACACTATGAATGATCATTATCAGAACCTAGTTTTGGCTTCAGAAATGGAGCAGCTGTTCTTCAGCAGTTCCACTGGCCTGCAAACACCACTCTGCTGTAAATCCCCTGCATTTGTGAGAGTTGATAGTATCAAAAACAAATACCATATCATCAGGCTACATGTAATACTCTTCCAAAATATGGCTTATGCTATCTTAGCATCACAGATTTAGGAGTCTCCACTTCTTCTTCTTCTTCTTCTTCTTTTGGCTAAAAGCTTTTCCCAGGTAACTTTTCTAAATATACTATATTTAGTATGAATTCATTGTTTGGTCTCACCAGAAAATAGGCCACAAGCCCCGTGAAACTAACCCATTCAACAAAAACTAAATGAATAATAAAATAAACTCATTTTAAGCAATCAGTAAATCTATTATTATTATTATTATTATTATTATTCTGAAAGACGTGGCAAAACAGAATTAATCCTATTTACAAAGAGAAAGCAGAAAATGACAAATGACTAGAGCACAGTCAGGATTATTAAAAAAAATCTTATAACATGAGACTGGAACAGGAGACATGGGCATTTATTTATTTGTCAGATATATAGACATTTCACTATTACAGCATTGTGTCATTTTTTTTTCAATATGTGTTAGCTTTTCATAAAGTAAATCTTAGAGAACTGGTATAGAAGCTAAAAATGATGTATTAATAGTTTATGAACTCATTGTATAATAAATCTTAGTCTTTGCATTATGATGAAACAAGTAATCATAATTTAAGTCAATTAAACGTACTGGCATCAGTTTATCTGTTTTATTCTTGAACATCATTATTGCATGATATAAAATTGTTTAATAAAATCTAGTGCTTAAAGTGTGCAGCATTAAACAATGTGAATGCATATAGAGACAAAGCTGAACACCAAAATCATATAAATGTGATCAGTTTAAGTGTTGTAGATGTAAGGTTATATAAGGTTTTATATATATATATATATATATATATATATATATATATATATATATATATTTTTTTTTTTTTCTGGCCTAAATTATTAAGGTTTGAAGACACAATTTTTTCTGCATGATATAAAACTGGTAGAAATCTTCAGTGAGTCAAGTATTTCAGAAAGTATACACGTTACTGTTTATGCATAGACAACATTTGATAAAACATCACACAAAAAGCTGGGATGCATACTTAGGCTCATAGGGATAGACCGCCATCCAGTTGTTTTGCCATATGTATTCATTTATACTGTAACAATGGCAAAATAATTGCATGGACCTCAGACATGTGTGTATGTATCCAACCAAATAACAAATACTGCTGATCAGAGAAAGAAAATGGATGACCCAATCTATATTAATGTTTTTGTTCAATTTAATATCACTGAACTTCATCAGAAACACACCCAAACAATCTTACACAATTTAAATACTTTTCAAAAAAATCACATATAATAATTAACCAATGAAACAATATATCCAATTTCTTCTCATGAATAATAATGATGATGTAAAAAATATGTTTTTTCTCTCTCCCTATACTAATTTTAACTAAAATAAATGTTACAAATGTAAATACAAATACAAATACAAATACATGTATATATGTGTGTGTGTGTGTGTGTATATATATATATATATATATATATATATATATATATATATATATATATATATATATATATACATACAACACATAAAAGTAAAATAAAATGCAAAATAATAATAAATTGATGTATCAAAACCTTTGTGCTTGTAAAAAACATTTGATGTTGATCGTGTCATTCAAACCCGGAAGCTGGTCAGCATTTAACCTGATCTGCCAGATTGCTTCTCTACACTCCAAAAGAGTTTTAAAATCACCACTAAACAAAGAGTTGTTAACCCTTTCCAATACTGAAAAGGTGAACTTTTTAAACAAAGGACAATACAAAGAATGCTTGGCTAAATTTAATTAGAAAACCTACAAAAATTATAACTGGATGTATTTTCTGAAGGATATAGCTTACTCTGTAGGATTTACCATCAGGCATTTATACTCCTTGTAAAAGACAACAGTGTATTAGAACTTCTTGTTGATACGTTAGAGCAAACAGAAATGAAGTCTTTTATTTTAGACTTTGATTTCAAGTCATGATTACAGTTTGACTTCTACAAAAAAGAGTTACCCCTCATATATTACATTAGTCATTCTGCAGTGTATTTTACCTGGTTTATAGGAAATGCACAGTGCCATGGAAAGGACAGATGGATTCAATAAAATGATAAAGTGATTTGAGAAAATCTAAAGCATAACTTGATATATTTAATGGAGAATCAAATGCATACTGTCTTGAAATCATAATGGTAGCAAGAGAAGGTTATTAAAGTATTGTCTATATGTTATGTATGTATTTATGTATGTCAGTATGTATTTATCTATGTGGCTACAATACAATAATAAAAGCATATTGTCACTCTTTCCATAGCAAATGTAAATAACCAGCTTTTAATAATGGGAACAATTTCTCCTTACCATATACCATATCAAATTTCAAAGTATTTGATGCAAAACGTATATTATTTTTTGCAATTAATTTTGTTGATAAACGCCACTTCTCGAAAAATTTAATGAACCTAAAAACTCTTGATATGACATCATGAAAGACAGAGGCTGAACGTCAGACCATCTATATTTGTGTATAAGCTAGTATTTTCTCATTCTAAGTACACATTACTGGAGCCTTATGATAATTTTAGTAAGATGATTTGACAATTATGTCTCAGAGTTGGAACACTGCACATTGCAAATGACCCCATGTGATGATCTATCAGTGATGAAGTAAGAAATAATCTGTTCCTTTAAAGAAGTGTAATGGTTTTGATTACCCAGAATACTTTGCTGGTGTTTGTAAAGTAATGTCAATAACTAAGACAACATTTTATGTGGGTGTAATCATAAGTTAAAACTGAGTCTACAGTGAAACTAAAATATCAAAAAATATGCAATAATCCCCGTTTTGTTTTCAAACCATTTGCAGCCTTAACATGGGAAGTGTGTGTGTGTGTGTGTGTGTGTGTGTGTGTGTGTGTGTGTGTGTGTGTGTGTGTGTGTGTGTGTGTGTCTGTGTGTCTATATATATATATATATATATATATATATATATATATATATATTTATATATATATATATATATATATATATATATATATATATATAAAATCTCTTTCTCTCTATATATATATATATATCTATAGATAGATTTATATGTATACCATCTGGAAATATGGTTTGGGTCCCCACAGTCTTGAACTACATTAAGTAGTTACTTGGAGAATGAATGAATAAATGAATGACTGTATGAATGAATGAATGTAATGCCATGTGTCATATTCATCTGATATAGCTGTAAGCTGCTACAATGGCCATTTAAATATAAATGCAAATCCTCATGCAAGTAGAATATAATTTTTATTTTCTAAAAAGGTGACAATGTAGAATATGCAAATTCATGTAAGTAGAAGAAGACTGGATAAGCAGCTGAGTTAATACCGCATTATGCCTCACCATTCTATTGCTTCCATAAATCAAAATAGAATGAAAAATAACTGGAATGCACATGTGTTTATTAATGTATTTATGTATGTATGTGAGTGTGCATTTATTGTTAACTGGGGCAGCACTGATCCCAGCCCAGAATGTTAAGAAGTGGTAAAATAAAAATAATTTATACGATAAAAGAGCACACTAAAAACAAAGTTATAGTTAATCTACAATAGAAAAATAATTTAGGAAGATAACCAACAGGAAGCCACTATGCACAATATTTACATCAGTTAGAGAAGCAACGTATTAGGAGTTAGAGAAGAGGTGCTATAGTAAACATTATAGCCAGTATGTGTCGGAGATTAGAGACACAAGGTTATATGACCTGAAGCAGAGCATTTACAAGTAGTTTGTGGTGTGAAACGCTCTTTAAGTTGTGCCCAAAAGGAGGAGAAGTTAGAAAGGCCTTTAAGCTTTGAGGAAAGATCCCTCCAGATCTTGGTTCTAAAAGAACGGTTAGAGCACTGCAGTTTTAGGTACTTGCAATAGAGGCCCTGAGTGGCTATGAGATCTAAGGTTATATGATGAAGGCTGTCTAAATAAGTTAGAGAAAAGAGAAGGGCAGTTGGAAAAGTTGGGAGCCAAGGAGAAGACTGGCTCATTGTTGAACCAGCAGCCAATAAGACAGTAGTGTTCATGCTTTGGGGAAAGGGTAATGAACTTCCAGATAGAGTTGGAGATTGTTTGGATGGTGGTAGATTTTCTTTTGGAGACAGATGCTACAAGAGGTAGGCAGTAATCAGGGTGGGCTATACGATTCCCTTTGCTAATAGCATTTCTTGTTTGACAGGAGAGGAAAAAGGAGACTTTTTTGGCTCAAAAGAGTAGAGAGTTTATCTTTTTCTTGTGTTTTCCAGATGATGGTGGAAGTTGCGTGGGATCAAGCCAGATTCTTAGATATCTGAAGGCGTTAACATGTCCACTGGCATTATTAAGGTGGTCAAGAACAAGAATAAGAACTGAGTTAGGATACTTTTGTCTTTTAGTGGAGGTTCCAAAGAGAATATTTTTTGAGCAGTAAAGTAATAGTTTTTTGCTACTGAGTCAGTTAATGAGGGAGCGAAAAACCTTTTTCAGATCATGTTGAATTGAATGGGCTGTGTCATTGGAGAGGAAGATAACCATGTCATTGCCATATAGTAAGATTAGATGTTGGAGAAGGTTGAATGTAAGCTTATTTATAAAAATGGAGAAAAAAAGGGAGGCAGTATGGAGCCTTAAGGGGACCCCTTTTTAAGTAAACAAATGGTGGCTGATGTTCTGTTGTGAAAATTTACTGAGAAATGTCAGTTAAATATATAATTTTGAAACCAGGGAATAGTGTTAGTGATAATTCCAATGTCAGAGAGGTGGTTAAATAAAATTGGGTGGCCAACCATATCAAAGGCTCTGTTAAGTTTTTTAGATATGGCTTCACTACGGAGGCTGTTGTCCATAGCTAAAATGGGTGATCAATGAGCATCCAAACTGCAATAGAAATGCTGCAGATGGACCAAAAACATGCTACTTGGAAAAGAGAAGTCAGCATTGACTAATATTGCTTGAGACTTGATCATAAACCAGTTTGTTTAAGATTTTCCCAAGGATTGGGAAGATGGAGATTGGGCGGTAAACACTGGGTTGCTTGGTGATGGATTTTTTTTGGGAGAGGTATGTTGTTGTTGTGTCTTTTGGCTTTTCCCGGGTAGGGGTTGCCACAGCGGAACTCCGGTCTGCTAATGATTGGCAGTGGATTTTTACATGCTGAGTTGCCAGCCCTGACGCACAACCTTCAATGAAGGTACGCCCATTCATGCATGTCTCCACACAAAAGATGCTCTAGCTGAGAATCAAACAGGACAACGTCTTACTGTGAGGCGACAATGCTACCGCAGCTTTTTGGGAGAGGTATGATTTTTGCTATTTTCTTATATTGTTCATTTAGTTGTGAGTTAAGCAAAGGTTGTACATATGTAGCAGAGGAATAACAATGTACTTCCTGCAATGGAATATGAATCAGGGGAGAGGGTGTCTGCCCCTCCATGTGAGTTAAAGATTAGGCTTTCCAAAAGAAGTATAGTATCATTGGTTCCAACCTTTTTTAAAGTAGAAGAGAGGAGTATAAGGGGAAGGTGAAGGAGAGGTTGAGTGAGGGAGTGAAGTATGTCAGTTGATGGAGGGGAGGGTGGAGAAGTGAGTACTAAAGTCTAGGGATGAGAGAGAAGAGGAGGAAGAGTGAACTTTGGGAGGAGTTTTATGACTTGTTAATTGTATATCCTCTGCTAGAACTGTTTATGGGAGGGAAAAAGATTTGACTGATGTGGTCTCACATGATGGCTCTTATTATATCTAATTACTTGTTTGGACAGGTTTCTGAGAATGGTGTAGTGATGTCTGGTAGAAAGAGCTGGGTCAAGCTTCCAGATGTGCCATGTTTGTAAGTGAGCCAGGTGTTTTTCTTGGGCTTGTATAGTCTTTTGACTATAGGGCAGAATGAGTCTTAGTTTGCAGAGAAGATGGGTGAAGAGCTGGGCAGCATTATTAGTAGAGCGTATAGGGGTCCATTTGAGAGAGGATGGATATGTTTTTAGTTTGGTAATGTTTTCTTGAGATTTAGGGTAGAATGTAATAAGTTTTGGAAAGGACATTTTGCAGTCAAGGTGGATGTTGAAGTTTATGAAACAGAGATCACTTAGGTTTAGAGGTTGGATAGAGATAGGAGATACATGTGAGGGGTTTTATGTGATTATTAGATCAAGCAGATAGTGATGTGATGAGGAAGAATTGTTTCTGGTGGATTCAGCAGCAAGTTGTGTGAGATTAAATACATTGAGAAGCTCAAGTGCAGTTTTGTGAAGGGCCAAGAAGGTTGAGGTTAAAGCCAACAAGAAAATTAATATTTTTGTTGCTCTGAACAGAGGAGTTAGTCCTTGAGTAGGTTATTAATCTTTTGTAATGAACAAGAAGAGGGAGATAGGCAACAGCTAGAAGAATCAGTGAGCTAAATGGAAAATGGAAACTCGGGAGGGATTACTTTGAACCAGGAGCTGTATGTTGATGTTTGACTTGAAAAGAAGGAGTGTATCTTCTCCTTGCCTTAATTCAGGCTTGGCATTAACAGAGTAATCATAGCCTGGGAAGAAGTGGTGTGTGGAGGGATCTTATGGCTTAAGCCAGGATTCAGTGATAGCAATGATTTGCAGATTGTAAATACAGGTAAGAGAATTTAGCTGGTATATTTTATTTTGAATGCTTTGTGCATTAGTTAGGAAACAGGACAATAAGTTTGGGCCTTGATTTGACTCAATGTTATGAAGTAAGATTTAGAAAAGGAGTAGGTTCATATATTAGTACTAGGCTAACTGCCCTTGTGAGCCATTTTAAGCCTAGCCAATTATCCCTTATGAGACTCGAACCCTGCACCTTGTCTTTGTAAGGAACACCTTAACCATTAGGCCACAGTATGGGTGTAAATTTTATGGGGAACTTGGGAAGTTTAAAGGTGCATTTAATGGTAGGTAGATGCCAGCTGTAGTGACAGAACTGTGCATGTACAGAATGGGATGAGGAGACTATAGGACTGTAGTGGGGGGTAGAGAGGTTTGTAGTAACACTAGAGGGTAGAGTGAAGAGGAAGTTGTCAAGAGTATAATGACTTTAGTGTAAATGGTATTGAAATGCATTTGAATGAGATGAGGAGGTTTCAGAATGGTGAATGCTTATATGAGATGGGCAGTAGTAGGAAGAAGTAGAACATTAGCAAGTACATTTTCTTTAACATTTTTAAACAATAAATCTAATGGTATATGGAAATTCAGTATGTGTTCCTATTATGGAGGGAAGTGGGATATGGTTCTTTAAGTGGGAGGAGTCAAACAGAAGAAGGGGTGGGGAACAGACTGAATAAATAAATGAGTCTGGAGGCATGGCTGCAGAACTGTGGGTGGAGGGGAGAGAGGTGGTCAGAGAATCATGCTGAGCGTAATTCAGTCAGTTTGAGCAAGCTCAGAAGACCAAGGGCCTATCAAAGTTACCAGCTTTCTTGAAGCCAGGTAATCAGGATTAATATAATGAAAACAGATGACAATCAGTGTGTGTTAGACTATATTACTAATTAACTTTTAGAAACAATATCAAGCAGTGTGCAGTAAAAAGGAGGACAAAGTAAAAGCAAGGGTACTTAAGCAATTCCCATGATCACACAAAACATAAAAAGAAGTTTTACACTTTTACCATTTTAGGTAGTTTGCTGCAAAATAATATAAAGGTAGACCTTTGTTGTATTTTGTAAAATAGGGAGTATTTGTTTGCTTGAAAGAAGTTTTCTAATACATGTGTGGGTACATGCCTTTCTAAAAAAGTTGTATCTGAGCCAAACACACTTCAGGCAAAGTTGCAGATCAGATCGTAATCCTTAAATGAGATGCAGGAGATGCCTCACTGAGGGGGAAGTACAAAAGATGTATGTAACCTGTGAATGAGATGAAATGTTTTTTAAAAATAAGTAGAAAGTAATAGCAAGAAATGGCTCCAAAAGTGTGTGTGTGTGGGGGGGGGGGGGGGGGGATGGGGGGGGATTCAACTGATAGAAAGCAAATGTTGAAAAAGGAGTTCAGACAACAGTTTCAAACAATATACAAAATGCTACTCAATTCAATTACTACAAAACATTTTGTTTATTATTTATTTCCAGTTTGATGTCCAGGGAGATCCATTGGGTTCAGGGAGCCCGTTGTCAGTGGAGGCCCGGGGAGAAAAGCTCCACATTACATAGTTAAGTTACAGATGCAATCATAGTAAAGTAAACACATTTACAATTACAATTACATTTCATGTTAGAGAACAAGGAATAATTCTTTGGTTACATAGCATTTAAATATTTAAGATGGCAATAGTGACTTCATTGAAAGAGAGATTAATGACTTAGTAGAAGTAGAGAGGAAAGGTGGAATGAGCTATTTACAATATGATTGGATTAGTTGAGGGGAAGGGTTGTTGTTTGGTAAGGTCTTGGTCAGTTCTGCTATGGTGTTGGTAAAGAAGGAGTTGAATAGAGAGGCTATTTCAGGATCAGATGTGCTGGTGTCAGGACAGGGATTGTTTCTGGTACCTGGTTGAGAAGTGAGTTAATGGAATTCCAGAACTGTCTGGGGTTTTTGGAGTGGCTAGACTGGAGTATAATTAGTAAGATTTTTTGTTTCTGATAATTTGTATTTTAGCAAGGTTGCAGAGTTATTTATATGTAAGAACAATTTCTGGCTGCTTATTTTGATGGTATAGTTCCCAGCATTTATCTCTTTGTTGCATGAGTCTTTTGGTATCTTTAGTTAGCCATGGGGTGGTATTGGTTTTTATTCTTTTTGTTCTTGGTGAAGCTAGGGAGTTGAGGGCCGTTAAGAAGGTTGAGTTGAAAAATTCTACGGCATTGTCTAGAGGAAGAGTTTTTAAAGAGCTCCAGTTTGTTTGTTTGTTTTAGGGAGTTAGAGAAAGTTGTGAGGTTGAAGTTTGTAAGGTTATATGTGTGAATATATTGGTGTGGGTGATGAGAGGAGTGGGTTGCTCGGTGGATGAAACTGGCAGGTGGTCCCCTATAGAGTCAGGTAGGATACCTGAGTTTAAGACTTTATTAGGATGGGTGATTAGGATCCAGTCTAGTGTGGTACCTGGGGGGTTGTTTTGTTGGGCCTAGCAATGGAGTTAGTTATGTTAGTATGAGGGTCTCTAGTTAATATCGGTTGAATTCCATAGGATAATTTCTTCAAGTGTTGTTGCATTATTACCAGGGGGATGCAAAGGGTCATGATACAAATGCTTTTATGGTTATTCATTTTTAGTAAGCCTATTACTAGTTCTGCATTATTGAATGGAAAAATAGGATTAGGGTAGGGAGTAATGGAGAGTAGGTTAGAGTAGATTAAGGCTATCCCACCACCTTTTCTATTCAAGCAGTCATGTCTGAGGGCTTGGAATCCAGGGGGAAGGATTTCTGAATTGGAGATATGGGGATTTTGCCAAGTTTCTGAAATGGATACAATGTCAGGTAGGTTGTGGTTTAGCCACGCATTAAAGTGGGCTACTTTATTTCTTAGATTGTTTGCATTGATGGTGAAAAGTCTGAGGTATTTATGGTTGGTTATATTGTTTGTGACAGGGAGATTGGGATTAGAGGAAGTATTTGGTCCAGGGCTTAGGTGTCTGTCCCCTGCTAAGCAGAGGTAGTCAAAGAAAGGTAGTAGTAGTTTTAATTTGGTCTTTAATTGTTGTGGAGAGAGAAGTATTAGTTAAGGTATATGATATTTTATCAATGGGGGTAAAAGTTTTATTCTGAAGTAGTAGAGTGGGTTGGGCTGAACTAAAAAGGTGGATATGGTGTGGAAGTGCATTTTAGTGGGATGGTTAGGAATAGGGGTGTAGGACAGGAAGGAGGGGGTGTTGGTTATAGGAGTAGGAGGTAACATGGTATAAAGGGAGTAAGAATAATATGCTAATGGATGAGATGAGAAGAGTTTGTGGTAGAAGAGATGGCATGGTAGAGGGATGTATGTGTATATTAGCAGTATATAAGGAGTTAGGCAGATTGTATATGTGTGTAGTAAGAGTGGCTTTAGATGTGAATAGAGACTTTGAAGGATGGGATGGTTATAATTGGCAGGTGGAGATACAAAGGGTAGGGGTAAAGTATGCAGGTGATTAGTTAGATGGGAGGGGGAGGGATTAGAGGTTGAAATAAAAGTAGGAGTAGTGGGGGCGGGTGGGAATTTGGGGCAGGGTAGGGGGGCAGAGTGAGCCCAGAGAGCGAACACAGTGGGTAGAACCGGTGAGAAGGTGGCTGGCGAATGCCAATCAGCCAGCTGTAGCTGGAATAAAGAAGCTTGGAGGGACTACCAGAACAGCAGAGGTGAGTCTAGTCTGAGGAGTATGGGAAGAGAAAAGAAAAATGTAATTCTCTAGTCAAAGCAGGCTGGCAGGGTAAGTATCTTATGAGTGTGTGGGGGGGTCTAATTAGGAGAGAACAGAAATATGGCAAAAACTGACTTTTACACCCTAAGTGGGTAAGCAGTGCCACCTAGTGGCAAGATATACTAATTACAGCTTAGTGGGACCAGACTGGCCAAATAAAGTGGGTAAAAAGGGGAATTAAGGGAAATAAAAGGACCACTGTAGGCTGCTTAGCAAGCGCAGGGAAAAGCACAGACACTATTGTAATGTGAGCTCTAAAAGCAGTTGTAGTGATAAATTACAGTACATATACTTCAAGTAATTATTGTGGGAGGCTATCTTTTGCAAGCTCCTCAGGTGTCCCGCTTTGGATGTCCTTATAGGGGAGGTTTCTTTGAGTGTAGTGGAATAGGGTAGGATGCACTCAGAGGGTTGAACGCAGCACTAACAATTGTAGGGAGAAGAGCGGAACAAAACAAAATTAGTTGAATAGGGGAAGAGGAATAGACACAGTGGGCTGTAGCAGAATGAAGCAGGGAGAGTAGGGCAAGTAGGGAAGAGAGGAAGCAGAGGCTTAACCAACAATGTATCCTTATCAGTATTTCAGTTACTATTCCAACTAATAATACATATTTCAGTAAAAAAAACAGTACACCACTGTTGCATATACAGTGACAAAGGCAGCATAAAAACAATAGAAAACAGTACCTCACTTGCAGGGAGGCAAATTACCATTGTAACAAATGCATACATTATTTACCATAAAGAATGTAAGGAAAAGCAATTAAATTGCATACATTTGCCACTGCTTTCATAAATCAAAGAAGCACAGAGAAATGAAAGAAAAATAATAACTGTACTGCACAGTATTTACCATAACACTTGAAAAAAAGCAATTTCTTTGTATTGCGTATGATGGCACCATACGAGCAAAGAAATATGCTGCTTATCATGCCAGATAAGGACCAGTGCAGTCCTTTGCATGCTAGGCTTTATTTACCTGTTTGTTTATTCAATAATTTGTTAACCTGGTAAGCATACTGATATAGTTGGATATTTAGCCATGTCCCAGGCAATGCATAAGAAAATATATAAAAGAAGGCTGATCTAACTAACACAGAGGTGAAGGCCCTGCTTCGCCAGTGGTGATCTACATTTGGCTAGTGAACTGCATTGTAAGAAGACTGGCCATGAGATAGGAAAAATAGGCTGAAGTCCTGTGTGGTTATCTTTAAGAAGAAAATGATGGGGAGGAGGCTAGTTTTGTATCACTTCCCTGTGAAAGACTATGAAATGACCAGCAGGGCTAATGAGTAATATGCTGGTGGGTAGGTACCCTAAGGTGCATGTACAGCAGTGGGAATATACATGTACCAGTACTATTAAAGTTGTGCATCCCAGTGGCTGTAGGGCATAAACAAGAAATACATTGACTTAGATACAGTATGATGGCTTGTGTTTTATAATATGTGGAGGTGATGCAAATCCTAAAATAGCCTTTAAACTTCCTTACTTGATAGGATGTCCTATCCACAGATAAATTATATAGAATGAACTCCTGAATGTATGGAAATCTTAAGAAATTGATCTTGTGTAGAGTTAAGCTATGAATTCAGCAGCACAAGCTGTGGTCCCATGATAAAATAATACAGTACATAATTCAGAATAAAATACACCTCAATAAACAGAATCACAGAACAGCAGAGAGAAACAATCTTAAACAAGCTTCAAAGAATCTACATATAAATCAGCAAAGTCAGTAGTATGGCAGCATTGTTCTAGGATATCAGAAAGTCAATTCTGACTTGTACAGATGAAAACAAATCTAAAAAATAGAAAGAAATAAAGAAAAATAAACAGGAAAAATAAAAGAAAGGTGAGCATTCTATTTACATTTGGGAAACAGCCAGATACAGATCTTTGCTTTTACTAATATTTTACAGTAAAAAAGAAAACATTTGTATTTTCATTGCGTGGTATTTGAGGCAAAACATCCACATAAAGACAGAGTTATAACCTGTAATGAGCTTCTGTTTGCACTGGTCATCATCTTCTTCCGGCTGCTCCCATTAGGGGTCACCATAGCAGATCATCTGTTTCCATTTCTTCCTGTCCTCTGCATCTTGCTCTGTCACACCGACCACCTGCATGTCCTCTCTCACCACATCCATAAACCTTATCTTAGGCCTTCCTCTTTTCCTGTTACCTTGCAGCTTCATCCTTAGCATCTTTTTCCCAATATACTCTGCATCCTTCTTCAGAACATGTCCAAACCAACGTAATCTTGCCTCTCTGGCTTTGTCTCCAAACCTTCCAACCTGAGCTGACCCTCTAATATGCTTATTCCTAATCCTGTCCACCCTCATCACACCCAGTGCAAATCTTAACATATTTAACTCTGCCATATCCAGCTCTAACTCCTGCCTTTTTGTCAATGCCACTATCTCCAACCCATATAACATAGCTGGTCTCACTACCCTCTTGTAGACCTTCCCTTTCACTCTTACTGGTACTCGTCTGTCACAAATCACTCCTGACACTCTTTTCCACCCACTCCATCCTGCCTGTACTCTCTTCTTCATCTCCCTTCCACACTCACCATTACTCTGAACTATTGATCCCAAGTATTAAAACTCATACACCTTCACCACCTCTACTCCTTGCATCCTCACCATTCCTCTATCTTCCCTCTCATTCACACACATATATTCTGTCTTAGTCCTGCTGACCTTCATTCCTCTTCTCTCTAGAGCATATCTCCATCTCTCCATGGTCTCCTCCACCTGTTCCCTACTCTCACTACAGATCACAATGTCATCTGCAAACATCATCATCCACGGGGACTCCTGTCTGATCTCATCTGTCAACCTGTCCATCACCATTGCAAATAAGAAAGGGCTCATACCTGATCCTTGATGTAATCCCACCTGCACCTTAAACGCATCCGTCACTCCCACTGCAGACCTCACTGCTGTCACACTACCCTCGCACATATCCTGTACCACTTACATACTTCTCTGACACACTCAACTTCCTCATACAGTACCACAACTCCTCTCTAGACACCTTGTCATATGCTTTCTGTACGTCTACAAAAAAACAACACAACTCCTTCTGACCTTCTCTGTACTTCTCCATCAAGAGTCTCAAAGCAAACATCACATCTGGAGTGCTCTTTCCCAGCATGAAACCATACTGCTGATCACTAATCATCACGTCCCTTCTTAAACTAGCTTCCACTACTCTTTCCCATAACTTCATGCTGTGACTGATCAGTTGAATCCCTCTGTAGTTACTACAACTCTGCACATCACCCTTATTCTTAAAAATCGGTACCAAAACACTTTTTCTCCATTCCTTAGGCATCCTCTCACTTTCCAAAATTTCATTAAACAATCTGGTTAAAAACTCCACTGGCATTTCACCTAAACACCTCCATGCTTTCACAGGTATGTCATCTGGACGAACAGCATTTACGTTCTTCATCCTCTTCATAGCTATCCTTACTTCCTCCTTGCTAATCCATTGCACTTCATGATTCAGTATCCCCACATCATCCAACCTTCTCTCCCTCTCATTCTCTTCATTCATCAACCCCTCAAAGTACTCTTTCCATCTGCTCAACACACTTTCCTCACTTGTAAGTATGTTTCCCTCATTATCCTTTATCACCTTTACCTGCTGCACCTCTTTCCTAGCTTGGTCCCTCTGTCTAGCCAACCGGTACAGGTCCTTTTCTCCCTCCTTAGTGTTCAAACTTTTATACAACTCTTCATATGCCTTATCCTTAGCCTTCGCCACCTCTCTCTTTGCCATGCACCTCATCTCCTTATACTCCTGTCTACTTTCTTCATCTCTCTGACAATCCCACTTCTTCTTTACCAACCTCTTTCTCTGTATACTCTCCTGTACTTCCTCATTCCACCACCATGTCTCCTTGTCGTCCTTCCTCTGTCCAGATGTCATACCAAGCATCTTTCTAGCCATCTTCCTTACTAGCTCTGCTCTAGTTACCCAGCTATTTGGTAACTCTTCACTGCTACCCAGTGCCTGTCTTAACTCTTCCCTGAACTCCACCTCACAATTACCCTTTTTCAATTTCCACCATTTGATCCTTGGTGTTGCCCTCACACTCATCCTCCTCTTCTTGATCACCAACGTCATCTTACAAACCACCATCCTATGCTGCCTAACTACAGTTTTCCCGGTCACCACTTTACAGTCTCCAATCTCCATCAAACTGGCCCTCCTACATAAGATATAATCCACCTGTGTGCATCTCCCTCCACTCTTGTACGTCACCCTATGCTCCTCCCTCTTGTTAAAATACGTATTCACCACAGCCATGTCCATCCTTTTTGCAAAATCCGCTACCATCTTACCTTCTACATTCCTTTGTTTAACACCATACCTACCCATCACTTCCTCATCCCCTCTGTTCCCTTCACCAACATGCCCATTGAAATCTGCTCCAATCACCACTCTCTCACCCTTGGGTACAGTCATAACCACTTCATCCAACTCAGTCCAAAAAATTTCATTCTCATCCATCGCACATCCAGCTTTTGGAGCATATGCACTAACAACATTCATCATTACACCATCAATTTCTAGCTTCATAAACATCACTCTATCTGACACTCTTTTCACCTCCGAAACACTCTTAGCATACTGTTCCTTCAGGATAACTCCCATGCCATTTCTCCTCCCATCCACACCACGATAAAACAATTTGAATCCACCTCCGATACACCTAGCCTTACTCCCCTTCCTTCTGGTCTCTTGCACACACAATATACCAACTTTCCTTCTGTCCATCATATCGGCTAGCTCTCTCCCTATACCAGTCATACTGCCAACATTCAAAGTTCACTGGTAAGTTTGCAAAAATAGTTCAATAGTGATTTAAGAGTACAAAGATAGAAATTAAGAATATATTTCTTTTCAAATAGGACCAATACTTTTTGTATTAATACATATGGATTAGAAGTCAGGTAAGACAAAAGTAACAATTTGTACAAGGAATAAACCAAGCCTGGATATTATGTTGCAATATTTTTATTTACTGATGACCCAAGTGAAAATGTACGCACCATATTAATTGCACTGGTAAGTGATAGAGAAAGATGAGTGATTAATGTAGGAGAACATAGTCTATTGATGGAACTGAATTCACCAGGCAATAGTTAGTTCAGTCTCATTGGTGAGGAGATCAAAGATCACAGCTTTGTTGTAATTTTGTTGTATGGTAACAGAAGTTATAAAGAGTCAAACCAAACTCAAAGATAATAAACCAAAGAAACTTTTGTTTTTCAGATAGATCTAAGGTAAAAGTGCTGAACAGAGCAGATTGAGAAAAGTTAATGGTCAGGAGTCAGAGAGAAATTCTCTCTACCTGTGGAATTCTTCCACCATTGGTTGGTCAATTAGCACAACAGAGAGAATTTGCAATGCAGAAACATTGTAAAGCTCTTCAGAGAATTCCCTCATTAGTGGCTCATTACCATGTCTCTCAACTAGCCCACACATTGCTATAGCACAAGCACCTCTATACACACACACACACACACACACACACACACACACACACACACACACACACACACACACACACACACACACACACAAAAACATAGATGCAGAGTAGCCATCCTCAACACACTTCCAATAGAATAAAACACAGATGGAAAAGACACAACATTCTACACACACGCACACACACGCACACACACACACACACACACACACACACACACACACACACACACACACACACACACACACACACACACACACACACACACTCACTGCTCCAACATATTTACCTGTACCATGTCTATTCCTTTAGGAGTGAATGGGTGAATGCCATCTCCTCCCTGAGGAAAATTTTATTTGGCTAACTGTTTCACTTGTTTAAGTTAATCTTGTTACACAGACATTTCCAAAGGAGGGCACATCGCTAATTGATATTAGTCATTCCCATGGAACAGCACAGAAGTAGAGTGGTCTGTGAATCAGAAAGTCTTATTGTAATGTTGACACCTTCTGTGATAAGGCTTCCATATCATGCTAAGCCTCTTTGAATCTCAGGGAATGTATGGGCTGAAGAATAGGATTTCAAATTTCACATGAGGTCACCAATTAGTTCACGGAGAGTTAGGAAAGAACAGTACTAAAACTTAATTACTGTAGATTGATAAGTGGTACAAAATATTGAAAGCAAGTTAACCTTAAAGTATAAGTGTACAGTGTACTATATTTATGCATGTCACATTAGAAGAAATCTTGAAGTTGTGTAACACTTGTCCTCTTGAAGAAGAGGAATCCGGAATGGCAGCAGCTGGAAGCACATGGAATTACTGTGAGCCTAGAAAATAAACTGCCATTAATTTGCCATTTTATCTTTAAAAGGGCGCACAGTCTTTCAGAGACTATAGATGCTTATGTTAATAGGCTAAAACAAAGAACTAAAGATTATGAATTTGTCGGATTGCATGAAGCATTAATAAAAGATAGAATAACTTGAATTATAAGAAATGCTGAGAAAAGAGGAACACTATAAGAGAAGCAGATATAACCTTATCAGAAGTCATGGGTTTGTGTAGAAGAAGTGACACAGCAAGTGTACAGTTAAAGCAATTATGACAGGAATTAAATAGGAAAAGAAAAGAAACTGAAAAAAAAATGATAATATGCATTAAGTGTATATGTGATGAGAAACATAACTGAGTGTTGCACATAAAATATTGTGCAATTAAAATTCAAGCCTTGTGTTCTAATTGTTGCTATAAACATAACAGAAAGCATTATATTTGCTTTTAAAAAGCCATATAATCTGCTATAGAACACATTACTTGCACAAATGTGTGAAAGGAAGGAGAAGTGAAACAATTTGCAGCTTTTGAAAAGAAATATGAAAATAAACTAGTTATTGTTTCTGTTTAAGTGAAAATATTCATACAGGTAGATCTGAAAATGCATTGGAAGCACGTAAGCAAGAATGCAGGTGAGGTTATTGATGTAAAATGCTGAGAATTTAATGAAACATTGAATATGAGCCTGACACAGCTACAGAACAGTGCTGACCTGCAAGCAAATTCCTTCATTCTTTAATTAGCATGTGCTTTCCCAAGTGGAAGAGGCCTAATGTGATCAATCAGTCCCCAAGGTGAATGCAGGGGTGACAGCCAGGTGAACTGAAGGGTTGTCATCCATACTTTACAGAAGCTTAATTTCTGAAGATTGATGAGTGGTACAAATACTGCAAACAAGTTAAGTGAGAAGTGTGATAAGGGCACAGTGTTCCTGAGGGGAAGCATGTAATGGGATAAGACAGTATTATCCACTCCTACATATGGTGAAGCACTCAAAGCCCTACCCCCCCCACCTTACAGCATTACCATGTGACCCTGCTGTATACCAGTGCTCCTAACAGAGGGAGCATACCTGGCCATTCTTCCTTCCCTCCCAAGGAATGGTGAGCATGCTATGTCTATTCATTACTGTTTGACCCATTGCTAGCTCCAATATATGTCACATGGGACACAGCTTTATGGCCTTTAAAGCTTTGTCCCTCACTGCTAATAATGCTGGTGACAAGGCCACTGGAGAATTACTGACTATACAACTGAAATTTTCTTAATCAAAATCTGATATATTCATTCTGACTGTTGTGTCTGTACTCAGCCACTTCCAGAACTGATTGCCACCCCACCCACCACCTTTAAAAAAACATCAGTTCTGCCAGTACAGTAAATAAGAAATGGTATGGATGCTGAGAACCATTCAGTAAGTAATGTTTTCTAACCAACCGTCTTTGACAACCCTACTTAAAATTGCATTTTTTTATATTGTCATTTGAAACAGAGACACAGCTCCCATTCTGAGTGCGGCCTCATAGTTACAAGCCTGAAAAGAAAAAACTCACAGCCTGAAATACAAAACCCGAACTGTTTTTAAGGAAAGAATGAGACCATACTGCAAACTGTGTAAGAGCCTTTTGGGTCACCTTTAAAATCAAAAACACTTGAAATGGATGACTCTTTGCTTATATATTTGTATTAGGGGTGTTAACATTTTTCTTAGGCCGTCACTTGCTATTGAACAAAAATAATGCTAGAGAGATTCTCTTATGATATTTTTACTTTTTTGAAGCCCATAAAGCAGTTGCTTTAATACAGAACTTATGTGTGTTCATTATCAACAAATAAACATTATGACTAACTTATATTTTTTAATTTATGTATTACTTCACTGCATGAATGCCTGTTTGTTAGTTTATAATATGCAAACAATTGTCTAGCATATCTTAATACATTTTTCAATTAGATTTACCTAGCTCCTTTACCAACAAGCACTGCTTACTTAAACAGGCACAAGATGACCTTCTTTAGTTGTTTGTTTGTTTGTTTGTTTGTTTCTGCATGATTACCATGAGTTCCAAGTTTTCTTCACCTCTGTGAAGGCTGTCCACCACAGGACTCCTTTCCAGCTCATCCAAATGCTTTCTGAGTCATCTAAAGTTCGGTCTATACATGCAATGAATATTTTGCTATCTTCCTAATAAAAAGGAGATGATCTGTATGTATGATGCCTAATACATTCTTCAGAATATTTCCTTTAACCTACCTATTTTCTGCTGCCATCACTATTTACTTACTTTCACCAAATATTTCCCACTTGGCAAGTTAATTCCGTCAGTGCCTTTTCCCTCTGTAATTTACTGCAAAGAAAAGTGATATACTGTGAGGCAGTACCCCCATGTTTTAGTATTGTCTCCAAAGTTAAACAGTTTGGTCTCCTGCAGCACATAACACTCCAACCATTTCCCTTTATAAACTGTACTGCTAGGAGTGCTTCAATGCCATAGAGTTTTATTCAAATACCCAGTTCACCAAAACAACAGCGTTTTTCTTTCAAACTAGTAGATCTGCAAAATATTAATTGTAATCAAGGCCAGGGTTTTCTTTAAGTTGGTATTTTTCTGTAATTTCTTTTCATTCATTCATTCATTTTATTGTATTTTATTTTATTTGTTTATGCATTGCAACACAGAGCACATGTAGTAAAAGGGCAGCAGAGAATATGGAACAAAGAGAAGTGAGCTTTAATGCTTCACGGTCACCAAATCCTACCCCCTAACCCCCCCTTTCAAACCTTCCTGCACACATGCAATCAGAGTTATATACTTGTCTGTGACATTTTCAAAAGCTACTGCCTCTTAAAAAAGAAAGCACCATGTATCTTGTGAAAGAAGTGCATTCCATAATTCTAAAACAAGCCTTTTTGTAACAATTTGCATTAGAAAAATAAATTTAGTATCATTATTTAAACAGCCAAGTAGTTCCTAATACCCAGTGATATGCCTTCCATCCATTTAGTATTTCCAGAGTCAGTTTTCTGCCATCATTCACATTAGTCTTCACATTCCCACCACATGCAGAATCAGAAGTCCCCACATTCCTGCTACATGTGGAATCAGGAGTACCCACATTCCTGCTACATGTGGAATCAGGAGTCCCTACATTCCCACTACATGTGGAATCAGGAGTTCTTACTGTCCCACCACATGTAAATCAAGAGTTCTCACTTTCCCACCACATGTAAATCAGGAGTACTCACTTTTCCACTGGTTCCAGCACAGTCCTGTAGAATTACCTATCTATGTAAGCTTCTCAGTGAAACAATGGCTCTTATGAAATATTTTTGATGAATCATTTTATTGTGATGAATGTATATAGATTCAAAGATTCAAAGAAATCTTTATTGTTATTTAGGAAACACAAGTGCAACCTAAATGAAATTTCGGGTATCAGGTCATCATCAGAATTTTTTTATTGCTTCTTTCGGCTTTTCCTGGTTAGGGGTTGCCACAGCAGAACTCCGGTCTGCTAAAGATTGGCAGTGAATTTTTACTGTGCCGAGTTGCCAGCCCAACACCCAGCCTTCAAAGAAAGCACACCCATTCACGCACGCACCTACCTGCATGACTTTGAACATCATTTAACTGCAGGGAGGACATGCACACTCCACACAGAAGGCAATCTAGGTGAGAATCGAATGAGAAAATCTCTTGCTGTGAGGCGACAGTGCTAACTGCTGTACCACCGCGGCCCCTTAGAGGCAAATTAAGTATAAAAAGAATAAGGCATGATGTATGCACAACTATTCTAATGACCAATACACATAACAATACTCCTTATAACCTATTTCTGGTCTAGTAAAGCTACCAATACTTACAAACCTAAACATATGAACAAATAGTACTGTACACATAAAAAGAGAAGAAAAGGAGCTTTGTTAATACTGCACATGAGGAATTATTGCAATTGCACTTTTAAGAGAAAGATATTGCACTTCTGTAAGAATATATTAACTATAGTGAATTAAATAATGTATCACTTTCATATTACTAGTGAGATCACGTTTGGAGGTAGGTGCTGTCCAAGTTAATGTCAGACTTTATGAGCTTTATTACTGTTGGATAGAAGTTGTTCAAGAGCCTGGAGTTCCTACACCAGATGCTGTGGTATGTCTTGCCAGGTGAAAGTCTAGCAAACCAGGCAAATGCTGGATGTGATCTGTCTCTAAGTATTTTCTATGCCCTCTTTAGTTCTTGCATGGTTGGAAGATTTGTGCCCGTTATCTTCTCCACAGTCCTCACCACTCTTTGAAGCTTCTTCCTCTCTGCCATAGTACTGTTTCTGTAACACACAGTAAAGTTGCAGGTGAGAATACTTTCAATAGCTCCTTTATAGAAAGTGGAGAGAGCATTCAGAGGAAGCTTTGCTCTTTTGAGCCTTCTCGGGAAATGCAGGCATTTTTGAGCTTTATTAATTATCTGGCCTGTGTTCATGGATCAAGAGAGGTCTTCTGAGATGTGTATCTCCAGGAACTTTGTAGATTGTACTCTAGCATCTCACTGTTGATCTCAAGTGGGAAGTAAATATCTGGCCTTTTTCTAAAGTCAATGATAATTTCTTTAGTTTTGTTGACCTTCAGATCCAAGTTGTTATTTTTACACCATTTTATCAGAGAGCTGACTTTGTTCCTGTATTCCCTTTTGTCATCATACCTTATGAGACCTACTACAGTGGTATCATCTGTGAATTTGATGATATGATTATTGGGAAATTTCACAGAGCAGTCGTAGGTAAGGATGGTGAACAGTAGATGACTAAGTACACACCCTTGAGGCACACCAGTGCTGAGTGTAATGATACCTGATGTGCTGTTACCAGCAGATGTCTTCTGTGGTCTTGCAGTCAAGAAGTCAAGGACAAATTTGCAGGGGCTCTTGTTGATGCCAAGGTTAGTTTATTTGCCTATAATAGGCAAGCTGTAGAGGGTCGAAGGTCAGTGGCAGAACTTCTGACAGATGCTTTTTTACTATCCTTTCAAAGCATTTCATGACATTTGAGGTTAGTGCTACCGGTCTTTAGTCATTTAAGCAAGTTGGATTGGCTGTTTTGGGCAGTGGGATTATATTAATTACCTTAAAGCATGCTGGCACTCTTTCAAGAGCCAGGGAGGTATTGAAAATATCTGTAAGGATTAGGTACAGTTGGTCTGCGCATTCTCTTAATACTTTGCCCAGAATGTTATCAGGGCCTGCATCCTTCTTGGGGTTCACTTTCTTAAGCTGGCTTCTCACTTCCCAGGGGTAAGTTTGAGCACTGTCTTGTTCTGACCAGTGGGTAGCTTTGTAGCCTCCAGGTTGTTGTTCTCCTCAAATCTGCCACAGAATGAGCTCAGCCTGTTCAGAAATTCCATGATGTCATTACATTGAACTGATCTGGTCTTGTTGTTAGTTAGCTGCTGAATGCCTTGCCAGAGGCTCCTGGTATCCCTCATGTCCTCAAAGCAACTTTGTACCTTTCTTCCATACTCTCCCTTGGCTTCTTAGATGCCCCTTTTTAGGTTAGCCTTTGCCTCACTAAGACCCATCTTGTCCTTACACCTGAATGCCTCATTCCTTGCTGTCAGAAGCTCATACACTCTGCTGGTTAGCCAAGGTTTTTGATTGGCTCTGATTGTAATCTTCTTGGTTATAGATATGTCCTCCATGCATTTTGAAATATATGCCATTGTAATGTCTGCATATTTGTCTATGTTCACATGCTGATTGAAAGTGGCTGCTTCTCTGAAGACGTCCCAGCAGGTATGATAAAAACAGTTCCTGAGACTTTACATTGCCCCTTTATTCCAGATCCTGATCATTTTCTGAATGGGTTTTTCTCTGATCTGCAAAGGTTTGTAAGCAGGTATTAATCTTATTGAAATACGATCAGGGCTACCCATGTTTGGCTGCTGGACTGCTTTTTATGCTCCCTTTATTGGTGTAAACCTTGTCAAGGGTATTTGCTCCCCTTGTGGGAAAGTCCATAAATTGATGGTAGTGGGGTAGGACCTCTCTGAGATCTGCTTTGCTGAAGTCCCCAATTATCACATATGCGCAGTCAGGATTTTTACTTTGCAGTTCCCATATCGAATTGTGCAGTATTGTCTCCGAGGTATTAGCACTAGGTGGTATATACACAGCTGTTACACAGACTCCATTAAACTCTCGGGGATCTGGGATATATGATTATAAAACTTCTAAATAAACCATAAACTGATGTAAACTTAATTGAAAAAGAGAACATTTGGTTCTGTAAATGCAAATTCTGAGTAATATGTCAGATTGGAAATCAATAGTGCCTGAAGCAACCTTGTCATAAATAATACACATTCTTTCACATAACAAACAGATCATATCTGTAGGAATGACAAAGAAAGCATTCTTCTCTGTATTCTCTTAATTATTATGTCATTGAATCATGGTAGAAAATATCAGTTTTATTATTGTCTAATCTCTCCTCATTTTTCTGACTTAGTCAATCGCTCTGGACTGCAGACACAAAGTAGAATCTACTGCATGCCTTAGAATAGCAAGTCATTTGTTCATGACAACATGGAAAAAGAATATATGAGACTAATGAAATATTTTTCCTTAATAAGCAAGCATTGTTTTCATACTAATTTACATAGTGCATGTCTATATCCAGTATATGAAACAACCTATGTAATCTGTGCAATCTTGTTTCTAATATTAATTTGCTCTAGTATGAATCTTTTTTTTCACTGGTGCTTTATATTAGTTAATCCAGACTTGTGCAGACTGAGTCAACTCTAGGTCTGGCAATTTGTAGACACCCTGGCAATTAACTTCAGACATAGGCTATGTGGGATAACTTGTTGTAATACACATTTCATCCATATTCATTTTATTTTAGAAAAAAAAAATCTGTTCTGGGGAAGTAAAGAATTTTCCTGAAAATAAGCCACAATAGAAGCATCTTCAAGTTTATAATTTTGATTCAAACTACAAGTGATAGTTTCAAATTATGCTATTACACACACCTGTGATCTCATATATTATCTTATTTAGTTATAGCTAGGTTGACAGTTTGAAAGCAGGACTATAAACTCAATTTCCGAAATAACTTGGGTTGGAGTACAATTAGTCAAGTTTTTAAACAAAGGAAGAATGCTGGATTCTGCTGGGTATATTGTTTTTGTTGTACTTCATAACATTTCTTCTATGTAAACAATCATTTTTATAGGTTCATAGGAGAATAATAGTCTACTGGCCCAGAGGACTTATAAGCCTAGCCAAGAATTTTGCCCATGTTCCTGCAAAGTCAGCACCTGTTTCCCCTGTCCAGCAGGGACACAGGTGGGATCGCAGGGGTATATTTTCTATTTCCCATTCAGTCGTCCAGGTTACTCTTGAAGAGGGTTAGAGAGTTACACTGCTTAACATGGAGAGGGAGTCTATTCCACAGATGAGGGAGTCTTTTGGGCACAAATCTATCCTGCCACGAATTTCTATTAATGTTACAGATCGGCTTAAGGCCTTGCATGTGGATTGCATAAGTGGAGTTTGTCTTACAGATATGCGGCAACTCCATTAAGGCTGGGTCTGAAATGGCCTTGTATGCCAGACACAGGTCACCTCTGAGAAGTCTGTATGAGACTGAATAGAGGGACAGGGCTTTTAGCCTATCTGTATAGGATAAGTGTTTAAGACCCTGGAATTTCCTGGTCAAAACCTCTGTGGTCTCTCCAACTGCTCCATCTGCTTGGCAAGGTACATGCCGAAGGGGGCATTGTACTTGATAATGAGTCTGATAAAGGAGGAGTACAGAGATGTTATGACCTCCTTATTCCTGGATGAAATACCCTTATTTATGAGGTCAGCTATGTAGAAAGTCTTCCATACAACGGAGGCAACATGGTGGTCAAAAGTCAGGTTGCTATCAACCTGGGTGCCCAAGTCCCTCATGACTGATTGGATGCTTAATACATTGTTATTAATGTGATAATTAGTGGGGATGACATTTTCCCCAAAGGGGGTAATGATACATTTCTTGGAATTCAGTCCATGCTTCTGGCACCAGTCATTAGTTTGGGTAAGGCCCTCTTGGAGGATGTTCACATCACTAGAGGAATTTGAGAGAGTGCCCAGCTTGCAGTCATCTGCAAACTTGGTCAGCTACAGACCAATGGTTTTGGCTTGCACCTCAGAAAAATATATCCAAAACAGTAGAGGCCCCAAGACTGATCCTTGGGGTACACCACTCATTACAGTTCTACTACTAGAGGTGGCTTCCCCTAATTTGACTGAGTGGGTTCTATCGGTGAGCCAGTTAGCTACACATCTGGTAACATACAGGTTGATGCCTAGCTGGGAGAGTTTATCTATTATGCCTGAGTGGGGAATAGTGTCAAAGGCTTTGGCTAGGTCAAGGTAGGTGGTGTGCATTGTCTTTCCCTCATCCATGGCTTTGGTGACTGTTTCAAAGAATTTGACCAAGTTTAACAGGCATGCTCTCCCTTTGACAAAACCAAACTGTGTGGGGTCACACATTTGGAGGTTTCCAATGTCCTTGTTTATAAGGTCCATGACAATGCACTCCATGGTTTGCAGATCAGGCTAGTTAGGCTGATGGGCCTATAATTGCCTGGGTCAGTGGACACTCCACCTTTGTGTAGAGGGATGATAGTGGCTGTCCTCCATTCAGCTGGGATGAAGCTGGTGCTCAGGCTTTGGATGAATAGGGTGTCTAATGGAACTGAGAGCCCATGCCTGAGTTCATGAAGCATATAGCCAGGGATGTTATCAGGTCCCAAGGAGACTGTATTTTTTGCCTTTGAAAGGGCATTAAGGACCTGCTCAATGGTGATGAGGGGAGGGGGGGCAGGTGCTGGGGTTGTCCTGGTTTACTGATGGGGAGGACAAGGAGGTGAAGTTTTCACTGATCCTGTCTGCCAGCATGTTGGCTATAGCTATGGCACCAGTTCAGAGCAGATTTGGGTTTTACCTTTGAGATTTTGGACATATGTAAAGAAGGCCTTGTGATTGTCCTTGGTGGATCTGGCTAATTTGGACCCCGGAGTTAGCCTTAGAGGATTTCACCAGTGACCTTATTTGCTTGTTCAGACAAAGGAGAGATTGTTTCCAACTTGGCACCTGCTCCTTCTTGGCCCTGAACAACAATTTTTTCCTTCTATTATAGAGTTTGTTTATTGCTGCTGTCATTTCATTAATTTTCATCAAAGGAAGAAGTGGGTCTGTTTGCAAATCTCTAAATAATAGATCCAGGCCCAGTATGAAAAGAGTAGAGGGTTATCTAAGATGGCAATGATTTGACTGCACTGAAGTATTTTGACTGGTAAATCATCAGTTTTTGAATCAATGTGTATATGTTGTCTGGAAGCTTTGAATTTTGTAAAATAATATTGTCTCTCCAAAATCTCATATGCTTTACATGCTTCATCCAAGCAGAATATTTAATCAACCTATATTTGATGGATTTTATGAGTAACTTCCTTCAGGTACTAAATCAAACTGTGATGAGTGAAAGAAGTAATTTATTAAAAGATATTTATTTATTATTTTTAACAAATATTATAGGTCACATTGAACAACACAATTAGATGAAAATTTTCTGTCTGAGGTTTATATTTTCCTGATTTGGGGATCAAGATCATCTTAACTAATTAAATAAAATGAGTCATTGTTACATTTGGGATTGCTATAAGATGTATTGCAGAGATTAAATGTGGAGCCACTGAGTTAGAAAATTTTTTAAACTCAATGAGAAGTATGTCAGGGAGGGAAGATGTGTTATCTCGGATACCCATACATAGCCGATAGCAGTCTGAAGATCTATATGAATGAGTAAAAAATTAACTTCATAGGCCATATTTTTGTATATGTGAGCTTTTGTTTCTTTTCTGTATTTTTCTATTTGTTTGCAAATTGGAGTAAAGAAATCCAAAAGACTTTCCAAAAGGCACTTTCTTTATTACTGCATATAATATAAATTATTGGTACTTGTTAACAAGAAATGCAAAGCACTTCCAATCACATTGTGCAAAATAAAACAAATGTTTCCTGTGCTATCTCTATCTCAACAGGTATATTTTATAGCCATACTTTGTATGATTTGTCATTTAACCTGGTTCATCTAGGCTATATATGTCTTGTAATTCTCCAGGCTATGTTTATGTAATAAATGTAATTGCTCCATTAAATCTGCAAGCTTAGCAGCTTGCTTGATTTACACCTATGGGTTAATATAATTAACCTTCCTATAATTGTAATTATAAAGCAAAAGCAGTCTGTAAAGTGATAGGGTGAATTCTAAAGAAAAATTAGAGATATATATATATTTTTTCAATAACAGTTTTATAATAATAATCTGAGACTTTCAGATCAAGCTTAAACCTTCCAGGTCTTCTTTGTCTGGCTTACTTGGTGGATGTTTTCATAAAAGCATAGTACGATAGTAATCATGGATATAATTTATCTCCTGAAAAACAAAAAAACTAAGCAAGATTGATAATAGAAAAACTATTGAATCCTTCAACATGCCTTATTGAATCATTCCACATGCCTTATTTTTTATATCCAGGTATTTCTAAAAACAAATGTCAACCATATTATAACTCTCAAAAACGCACATATTTTTTTTTCATTTCTTGATAAAGAGGTAGTATCTAATTTTGCATTAAAATCTACTGAAAATTTGATTTCATTTGAGTACAAAGACAGTAAAACAGGGCATAACCTGAGGTTAATGTAATTACTTGACCATCAGTTTTAATCTTTAGGACAATATTTATATTGTTTCTGGTTGAAAGTATTGCCAAACCTTCACCCCTGGGATTCAGAAAGCCTTAATTTGATGCATAAGCTTTAACTCAGAGGATTTTCACATTACACTAAGCTTATCAGATTCATAGACTGCTGTACCACTGAGGCTTTTCCTTTGTGGGGATGTCAGCATGTAGAACAATTTCATAGGTGAAACTACATACTAATGCAGCATTCCAGGGGAATGGCTAATACAAAATAGCCATGTGCTCTCTCTCTCAGGACTGTGCAAAGCTTCTGCTTTGCTTGTCCAAATGATTCAGAGAATTACTCAGCTGAGTAAAATTTTATTGTAGGAGGAAAAAGTGATCACCATCAAATCATGGTGATCACCCATTCACTGCTATAGGAATACTAGTGGTGCAGGGAAACTCAATGAACTCACAAGGGTGGAGAGAGTTTAGATGTGTGTATTGTTAGATTAGAAGCTTTAAAGTTTTTTGTAAATTGTGCAAGTGTATGACTGTTTCTGTCAGTATGCTTGAGTTTTGGGGGCTTGTTTGTCGATGAGTAGTTGTCTCTGTATGCTATAATGATAAAAATTACACTATCTGTTGCCTATATTTTTTACCTTATGAACTGATACCTTATTATTCCATGATGTCTCCCTCTCTTATAGCTAATAAAATATTTTCCTGTTGTCCATTATTTAAATCTTTAAACATCATACTCTTTAGTCCATTTTCTTTTTTATTGTATAGCCAATCAAGCATGATGGCTATTTTCTGATGACAAATTCAAATCAGCACTAGAGAGATACCCTTTTATCTGGTCTTGAAGCATAATTAATGTATACTGTACTGACTTGTGTCTGTAAATTGTTTATTTACCTTTTTAATTTCTTTGTGCTGTAATAGTTGTCTGCCTATTAAATTTGTGTCTGAAATATCCTGTAAATATGTATGGGCTATAATAGTTTACTAAAACTTATGCTCTCTGTATTTCAGGTCTATACTTTTGCATTTTCTGTTAGTGTCCTTTTAACTTTATGGCTAATGTATAATAATTATGTAAAGTGCACTGTAATCTGTAAATAAATTAACAAATTAAGCCTGTCCTGTTATGTCTTGAGTATATTGAATATCTATTACTACCTATTCTTTAGATAACTTTTCTTAATAAGCCTGTTATAAATAATTCTGTCACTTTAATAAATAATTCTGTCACTTTACCCTTAACTAATGACTGCACAAATGATTCAGTCACTTTACCCTTAAAACTAATGACTTGAATAATGTGAACAATGTTGTAGTAGAAATGTATCATGTAATAAGCCTGTTACAAATAATTCTGTTACTTTACCCTTAAAACAGACTGAATAATGTGAAGCAGAAATATATAACTAAGTGTTAAAGTTATATTCTGAAATTGGACTAAAATGTACTATACTGAACATATAACTGATTATAATTGTCATATTCTGAATCTTGACTAAAATTTACATTACCGGACATTTAAAATAGCTGTGTATAAATGTTATAATCTGGAAACTAAAGTAATACTAAAAGAATATATTTTACCTAAACACAGATAAAAGCATAACTGAAAACTGGTAATGTTATATTCTGGAAACTAAACTTCAAAAACTTTTTTCTGTCAGTATTGTCTGAACATAAACAAACTGAAAACTAGTACTGTAGTACAATTGTTTGAAAACATGAGAACATTTTGAAAATGTTACCTGAACACAGATAAAAAAATAAACTGAAAACTAGTACTGTTAAATAACTGTCTTAAAACATGAGAACATTTACATATTTAATACCTTTTTTGACATTGTTACCGGAACACAAATAAAAATAAACTGAAATTTGTTAATGTTATATTCTGGAGACTAAACTATTAATACCTTTTTGTCAGTATTGTCTGAAGATAGATAACAACATTAACTGAAAGCTAATACTGTTATACAACTGTCTGAAAAACTGAGAACATTTACATACTTGCTTTAACTCATACATTTTAACTTTAAACAAACCTTGAAGACATAACTAAAACAGACAGTTAGCTTCTGTACCACAGCTCTTGCCAAATTTTACTCTGCAGTATCTCAGTCATTGATGAAGTATTGGAAGACCTATTTTAATGTCCAAGTGTCCTTTTTATAGTTAGGCCATTTAAACCTCTTTTTTTTCATCTCATCTGCAAGGCTGGATGGCTAAAGTTCTTGATTGTATTTGGTATCAAGTCATCCTTAAAATATAATTTGCAACTTTAACAATTATAAACTGATAGTACTGCTTGTTGCCCTAACTTTACTTACATTTTCTGCATGCAATAAAGATTTGCTGCTAATAATCTCTTGTAAATTTGTATGAAAACTGATAATGTTCTACAGTGACACAGAAAGGCTGTAACTTTATTAAATCAACCTGAAACCTCAGTGACATTGTTTTCCTGTAATAGCCTCAAATGAAACTAAAGTAGCAATCTAACATTGTGCATTTCTGCACCTATATAAATTAATCTTAACTGTTGAATTTTTTACATTTACTGTCAGGACCCTTAGATTCTTACATATTGTTCTGAGAGTGAAACTCCACCCACTGTCTTACCATAGCCATTTCTTTAGCTGTCATTTAACTTTTCAGTACTACTGAAAGCTGCAAGAACATATCATTAGTGCCTACAATTTGCTTGGATAAATAGTAAGAACTGTAACTGCATAAACTGTGTTAAATTGATATTTACCATACTGTCTTATGGCACACAGTACTGTCTTTAATTCAGCTTTCTGAGCTGGCTGTAATCTGATATGGTGTGCTTCATATTCTGTAATTTCTGTATGAAATATATACAGTCTTAAACCAATTACATAGACACATGTATTACCAGATTTAAACTGATCTAATTCTGGAAGTTTACTTGTCTGTCTTTTATACAAGTATGCAACGTTTCTTTATCTGGAAGTTTACTTGTATGTCCTTTAAACAAGTGCATGACGTTTCTTTTTATAATGTACACATTTATTACTAGAGTTGAAATGATCTAATTCTGGAACTTTACTTGTCTGCTCTTTATAACATAAGAGTTGAAACTGTGGCTTTAATGACATAATATTTATGATGCACTCTGTTCATGCATGGGATCTGAACTTTTGACTATAATGTCACTTTTACAATGTAGCATTGATTTTAAATTTCGCATTCTGTAAACTAGCAAAACATCATTTAATATTTGTGAATGCTTTTTTGTCTCAGTCTGCATTAAGATATTATTTATGCATTGCAACACTTTAATACAAAGCTCTTAATGACTGCTAAACAAAACAATAACACAAAAAATTAATTTGCTAAATCTGTAACTGTTAACCATTTATTCTGCGAATTAACTTTCTACAATCTTACCTATAGAATGTTACATTACCTACATTTGACTGTCTAAAGCAATAAATAACCTGTTTTCTCACAGTCTAACAGAAATAATAAATGGACCCTCACTTGATCATATAACTGGTTGGCCATTTGCCAATATGGTTATGTAGTCTTTCACCCTGTGTGAATTAAACTGTTTAATTTCTTTTGTTAATAAATCAAGATTTGCTTTTGGATTTACTGTATTAATTATATTCTCTGTTATTAGTATTTTGTACGTGTATAAGTTTTACATATTTTATATGTTTAGAGCTTTTCTCCTCAGGTCTCTGCTGAAAAAGGGATTTTTTGCCGAGTCAGCCTAACCCAGTTAACAAATGTCAAATAAAATAGAATAAAATAAAATAATATAAAATAACCTGACTGTCATTTCTGGTATACCCTACACCACATACTGTAGATGCATCTGTTTACTCTTTTTCCTAACCGGCCACACCCCAATATGTCTTTCTGAGCACTTTAAGTGTGCCAGCTGAACTGGAATTTGTTTTATCTTTAACCCATAAATCTGCATGTTCCTGTGATAACCATTTATTCAAATTCTGCACATTTGCAAAACTTACTGCATGCAAATTCTTATGTGTCATCAGTGTGCACTACTGTACATTCTGTAGTATTTTTATTTTCCCATACACTTGTTACTGAAGTCTAAAACAACATGCAACTCTGATGATATGTCCATATTAGTACAGAACCATTACACTTCAAACTGTTAACTGCTGTAATCTTTGGCCTTTTAAATCCTGACAAAACTGCATTTGTGCCCTCTAATAAAGGTCTGTTTGTAACTGAAGTTGATTTGCCTGTATTAATCAGTATATTATTGCATAATTTTTCTGTAAACGATGAAATATTGTTATTTTTTTTAACCTTAAACAATGACAACTAAATGCTCTGGCTGATGCTGGACTGCCACACTCTGCATAGATAAGCTGAAGAACTTTGTTCTACTTTGCTTTGAAACAGTAATTTGTAACGAAGTCTTTATATTATTTACTTTATCAGACTGATTAAAATCTGCACTTTTATCCTCCCTCAGTGCAATATTTTATTTATTTATTTGTTTTACATTTGTTTACTGGAGAGGTCCGACTGGACAGAGCTGTCCGTTTTCAACAGAGGCCTGGGGAGAGAAGCTCCAGAACAATTTCTAACATACTATACATAAGCCATTTACATGAGCATTGTGGTTTACACATTCACTTCTAAAAATACAGCAGATAATAACATGATTGCATAAGATATTTACATAAATCTAGAGATTTAGACATACAATTAAAAGTATAGCAGGTAGTAACATATGATGGTTGTTCATACAGTATGTTTAGTAAAGATAATTTTGAAGATGTACTGAAGATAAGAAAAGAAAACTAAAAAGGAAGAGAATATAGACAAATTCATATGAGGTGCATTGACATTTTAAGGGAAAGCTTTTCAACTTAGTCTATGAGAGAGTTGATGGATATAGATTGGACAGAGGGGAGTAGGCATCAGTGAGTTGGTAAGTGATATAATATAATAATACTAATAATTTTAATATTATTAGTAAGTAATATAATATAAGTTGGTAAGTAATATTTGCACTGGCTTGTGCATTGATTGTATTTTAGTCTGTGTTTGCCATGTTGCTACTTAACTCCATACTTTGAATCACATATGCTGTAGTATTTATACTGATGGTTGAAAACTGTAAATCAGAATTACTGACAGAAGCTGACTCATTCTGCAAATAATGACATGCAGTGTGCTTCCCTGAGTTAACCCTTTTGCGTCTGCAAAGATGTAACATTTCTGAACTAATGCCTTTTAACTTTAAAAAAACATTTCTGGAACACAGCTTTTTAGACTGCGTTACCCAATGTTTAATCCAAACATTTACTGATGTCTTAACTGTAGAATTTTTACTTGACATGTTTATACCAAAGGTGTGCAAAGGACTTTTACTGATGAATTTAAACTTTTCTGAGCTGTTAGCTAAAAAGAGCATGTAAAGTCTTGCATACCTTTATACTTCTGGAAGAATGTGCCCTGTCGTCTGCAGCTTTTTAAACTTTTCTTGCTTCTTGGCTGTGTGACATCACACTGGAAACTTGAAAGTTTGTGGAGATGATAAAGAATATTCCTGTTAACTGGATAATGTCTTTTTATGTTCTGAAGGAACGCTGATGAAGGTTGTAGATTTTCTGTAGTGTGGATCTGTTGAAGTTTTTTAGGCTTTTTCTGAAGTAAACACTGGCGCTATGCAATCTAACAACTGCAACTACTGTATGTAGAGGTCATCTGCTCTGGCTGTTTTCTGTAATGAAGTATTAGTGTTGTCTTACCGAAAGGTCTGCTCTGTAATGAATAACTGTAGTGCTGTCAGCTGTGGCAATATTCTATATGGAGTTCACAGTCTTTTGTCTGGAAAATAACTGGTATGCTACTGAAAAGTCTGTTATAAAACATCTGCTGTAGTTAATGATTAGAATGGAAAAGGCATGCTGGCTGCTGCACTTGAAACTGTACTTGAAAGGGTTACTCAGTACAGCTGTATATGTTGAAGTTTGAAGAAGTATTCTGAATTAACACTGGTACATGTAGTCTGATTGCTGATAAGGTTGCTTTGATTTAAAGACTGTTTTTCTCTAGATTGCCATGCAGAACACCTGTAGTCTGACTGCTGATATAAGGTTGCTATGGGGGTTTGGGACTTAACTTTAACTGCTTTTTACCCCATTTGTTGTGGCTCCCCAATGAAAGAATTTATAAGACTGTATTTCACTGGAATTGACTGGAAACAACTGAAATGAGACTGGAATGAAAGTCTTTAACTGTTAATTATCAAAACTTGTGCTGAACAGGTGTCAATCTCTTTTTTATGGGATAAGTCTTTTGTACTTTTCAGAATGAATTCTGCAAACACCATAGTTTGGCTAATAAGGCTTTATTAGATGTTTACAATACCTGAATACTGTTTTCATTAACAGTGCTGATAAACAATAACAGTCTGTAGAAATACTGGAATGCTGGTTAGTAATAATAGTGCTGCTAAATATATCCAAAGTTTCTGCATGTATATTCTGATTCCCCTAAATAATATAAACTGAAACAGTCTTTATTTGACCTGTCTTCCTGAATAATATAAACTGAAACAGTCTTTATTTGACCTGTCTTCTGTAC